>NW_020290464.1:0-111851 GCF_003184545.1 Aspergillus heteromorphus CBS 117.55
AAATATTAAATTTATTTATATATAAAATAGTTTATTAATATTTATAAAGTATTTTTTATTTTATATATAATATTTTATAAATTAGATTTATTATTAATTTATTATTTTCTTTCAGATTAATCTTTAAATTAATATTTAATTATAAAAATAAAAAACTTATTATCTAACTTTTTATAAATATTATCTTAAATTTATAAATTTATTCTAAAAATATTTTTATATTTTTTTATAAAGAAATTTAATTATTATAATTTATAATTATTTAAATTTTAATTTCTTCGCGAGAAGCTCTGTTATAATAATATAATATATTTTAATTTATTATTTTTTATAAAATCTTAAATAATATTAATTAAATTCTATAATAGAAATCTTTATCTAGATTTATAATATATTTAATATTATTTTTTATATTAAATATTATAATAATTTTTTTTTTATATAAATCTTATAATTATTCTTTATATTTATAAAATTTATTTTAAATATTATAATCTTTTTTAACTAAATATTATTATTATTTAATAATCTTATAAAAATTTTATAGATATTATTAATTATTTTATAGTTTTTATTAATAGTATAGATATTATATTTATTTTTATATTTATATTAATTAAAATATTAATTTTTTTAAATAAATTAATCTTATTTTATACAAGTAGTTGCTTTTATAATCTTAAAATAAAATATATTTTAAAAAAGATATTTATTAATTTCTTATAGTCTATTTAGATTATAAATTACTTTTTAAGAATTTTATTTTTATATTAATAATAATTCTTTATTATATAATCTTATTTTTTATAATTAAAATATTTTATTATTTTTATAAATAGTAATACAGACTCTTATAGTATAAATATTTTTAATATATTTTATTATAAAATATTTTTTTATAAAAATCTCTTATAATAATTCTAATTATTAAATTATTTATAGATTTTTTAATTTATACTCTGCAGAAATAATTTAAAAAATAAATATAATAATATAATATTTAATTTTTATATTTTATAATCCAGCTCTGTTTTTATCTTTTTTAAATATTATAAATATATAAAATTCTTTTTTTTAATAAAAGATTATTCTTAAAATTTTTAATTATATTTTTTTTTTATAATTCTTTAAATTATCTAGCTATATCTGAAAATAATTATAATAATTTTATTTTTTTATAAATTATTAAATATATAATTTAGATAAATTATTATAATCTATATTTACTAATTTTTATTTTAATTATTAGTTTTTGTAATAAACTCTTATTAGATAATAAATAATTAAAAATTAATATAGTTATAAATATTATAATATTTACTGCTTTATAATATATATATATATATTAGTTTTCTTTAATTTTATAAATAAAATATTAGAATTATTTAGAAATTTATAATTTTATTTTTTATTTATAAAACTTCTGAATCTTATATAAGCTATTTTATATTAAATTTTTAAAGAATTTTAAAAAAATTAGATTATTATAAATTATTTCTTAAAATTATTTATAATTTAAAATAATTATTTAGAAAATAATATATATTATTTTATAATCTTTTTATTTTATAAGAATTTATATATATATTATAGATTATATTATATTTATATAAAATAATATTTTTATTTTTATTTATATTAATAATATCTTGCTACTATTATCTAATCTCTATTATAATAAAAAAATTAAAGATATAATTAATAAGATAATTAAATATATTAATAATAATTATATAAAATAATTTCTTAATATAAATTTTATTTATTATATTAAAAGTATTATAGTTTTATAGAAATATTATATTTTTAATATTTTAAAATAATTTAATTTTAAGAATTATAAGTTTTTTCTAATTTTATATAGCTTTAAGAATATTTTAATTATTAAAAATTATAAAGATCTTATTATAGCTAATAAAATTAAAATATATTAAAAATAATTTAAATATTTAATTTAATTAATTATTAGAATATATTCTAATATATTTTATATAATTAATAAAATTACTTATTATATTATTAATCTTTTTTAAATTTATTTTATTATTATTATTTCAATCTAATATTATCTGTAAAGATTACTAGATCTTATTTTTATCTATATTATTATTAAAAGACTTATTTTATAATATTTTAAAAAATAATCTATTATTATATTCTTTTTTATTTAAATTAAAGTTAATTCTTAGAAATATAGAAGCTTCTAAATATTTTATTTATATATAATCTAAGATATAGATACAGAATACTAGTAATAAATAATAAATATTTTTTAATATTATAATATTAATATTTTAAGTACTTAATAATTTTTATCTAATAATTATTAATAAATTATTTCTAAGAATCTTATTAAAATATATATTTACTTAGTTAAAAATAAAATAATCTTTTATTTATAAATCTAGTTATATTATATTATTATTTTAATTTAAAATATAATTTTTAATATTTTAAATTAAAATAATTAAAATAAGTATAAATTAGATCTATATTAAATATTTATAAAAATATAAATAAATTAATATATTAAAACTAATTTTTCTTCTTATTTAATTAAATTCTAAATCTTTAATAAAATATATTTAATTAATTTATATAATTACTTTAATTTATCAATTTATTATTATAATATATTTTATAGATAGATAGATAATCTGAATTTTTTTATTTATAATATAATTTATAAATAATATAATATTAAGTAAAGATATATTTTATTTATTAATAATTTATTAAATTATTTATAATTTTAATATTTTTTTAATTATTTTTTATATAATAAAATAAAGAATTTATTATATAGTATTTTTTTTAATTATATATAAGAAATATTTATATTAGATTATCTATTTAATTATCTTAATAATAATAATATATTCTGCTTTAGTAAAGCTTTAAATAATAATTTTTTATTTTTTATTAATTTAATAAATAAATAAATTACTAATTATTATTATATATCTAGTTATTAAGTTTTTTAATTTTATATTAGTCTATATTAAATTAATATATATAATAAAGATTCTCTTTTTATTTCTATTAATAAATAATATTATTTAATAATTCTTTATAGCTTTAAGATATCTTAAGATATATTTTATAATAAATAAATAAATCTAACTTAAATTAATTAAATAATAAAATAATTAATTAATTAAAAATATAATATCTGATTATATTTTATATATAAAAAATATTAATATTTCAATTATTATTTTTAATATTTTATAATTCGCCTTACTGAATTATAAATTATTAATATTAAATTAAATATTTAATTTTATTAATATATTAATAGACTTATAATTTATTATTTTAAATTTATTAAGAATTTATTTAATATAGATTTTCTAATTTATTTTAATTAATTTATTCTTTTCCTAAATAAATCTAATATCTAGAAGCTTTTAAATTAAGCTGAAATTAATTATTAAATAAAGTTTTTTTAATTTTTCTTTAATATTATAGATTTCTGTATCTTTATAATTAAAAATAAAGATATTATTAATATATAAAATAATAATTATTTTTTATAAATTAATAAAAATATTAAAATTAATAATAATTAGTTTAAATCTAATAATATTAAAAAAATAATTATCTTATAGTTTTATAAATTAATTAATTATTTAAACTTATATAAAGATTTTTTTAATTTTAGTATTATATTTCTAATTACTTTATAATTAAGCTTTTAAAGCTTTTAAAAAGCTTTTATATAATTAGACTTATTTAATTCTAAATTAATAAAAATATTTAATATATCTAGAAAAAAGATTTTATATTTTAATTTTATTAATATTATTATAATAATTCTGAGATTATTTAGATAAAATATTAAAAAATAAATATTTTATTATTATTTTTCTTGAGCTATTAATCTTGTTTTAAATTAATTAATTTATTTATTAATATTAGTCTTAATATTAAAAATTTAGTATATAAAAAAAATAATTTCTTCTTTTTTTCTTAAAAAAATATTTTTTTAAATTTTAAAGCTAGTTAATATAATAAATCTTTTTATATAATTTTAATTTATTTAAATCTATAAATTTAGTTATTAACAGCTTTAATATATAATATAAATATTTAAATATTTAATTTTATAAAAATATTTCTAATTATTTTATATTTATAATCTTGTTTTAAAAATTTAGAAGCAAGAATAAGAGAGATTCTAATATATTATATTAAATAATTATTTATATTTTTTTTATAATAGAATACTGAATATCTTTTTTTAATTTTTTATTTATTTTTTTAAATTATTAATTTTTTAAGAGTCTTGCAGATATCTATTATAAATATTTATTATATTTAAATTAAAATAATTTTAACTCTGATTAATTTATTTTTAAAGAAATTTATTTCTAAGAATTATAATTTTTTTTTTATTTTTAATATTATTATTTAAAATAATAGAACTATTATTATTAATTATATTAATAATAATAAAATTATTCTTATTATAGAATAGAATATAAAATTAATTAATTTAATTATTAATCTAATTATCTTTTTTAATAAATTTATATATAATTTTATAATTATTAATTAAGATTTTATAATAAATTCTAAGTCTAAGTTTATAAATTAAAGATTATTTAAAAAATAAAAATCTTTAATAAAATATAAAATAATTTTTATTTTTAAATAAATTATAAATTATTCAATTAATATCTAAGTTATATTCTAACTCTATTTTATAAAATTTAGAATTTATAATAAATCTTATTATATTATTATTTCTTAATATAATAATATACTAATTATTATTTTTTTATATCTTAGAAATATTTCTTTAAATATATAGTTTTTAAGTTTATTTATATTTTTATAATAATATAATACTTTATATATTAAGTCTATAGATATTTAATATTAAATAAATAATAAAATTAAAATTTAAAAAAAGTTTTTAATTTCTTATAATTCTTTTTTAAATTCTTTATAATAATTATATAGTTTTTTAAATAATTAATTATATTTATAATCTGTTTTTAATATATTTAATATATTTTTAATTTAAATAATAGAGTATATATAATCTTTAAAATAAATTAATTAAATTACTTAGTTATATTATTTTAGACTAATATTTATAGCTTAATAAATTTAAATATAATATTTTTAAATTAATCTTAAAAAATTAAGATAATAAATTTCTTTATATTTTTAATTTAGATTATTATAAATATTTGTTCTACTTAATATCTTAAATATTAAAATTAAATATCTAATTATTTCTGAATATCTTTAGATTTTGAAGATTTTATAATATATATTTAAAAAAAATAATTATAATTATTAATTAAAGAAAAATAACTTTTTTTTTATGTTTCTTTTATAATTAAGGCTCTAGAAGTTTATATAAATATATTTAAAAAATTAAATAATATATAAAATAAAAATATAGCTCTGTTTTGTAATTTATTTTATATATATATTAATTTTATATTTATTTTTTAATAATTAATTTTTTTAAGCTATAGATTCTCTATATCTAGATAGATTATATATTTATTAAAATAATATTTTCTAAAATATTTAAAATATTAATATATTAAATTTTATTTGCCTATTTTAATTATATTTTTAAAAATTATTAAATATATATAATATTTAATCGTCTATAAATTAATAATTAAGATTATTATATATTCTATTATATTAAGATATATTATTCTTTTTAATTTATAATTCTTTATAATTATTTTGCTATTCTTTAAAATATAATAATTATATTTAAATTTTTATAATTTATATTTATTAATATAAAATATATCTAGAGAAAAAAGATTATCTACTAGCTTTAAGATATATATAATATTCTTTAATTTTATTATAAAATTATTTAGAATCTTAAATTTAATTATTTTAGAATTTTTAATTATAATTATTAAACTTTATATTAATATTTTTTATAAATCTTATCTTAATATCAGAATTACTAGAGATAATATTAATTTATTTAATATAATAATATATTTATCTAGAGAATTAGATAGTTATCCTGTTAATAATTTTATTATTATAATTTTAATTTAATTTTTTTTAGATTAATAATTAGTAAATAACTCTTTATACTTAATTAAATATTTCTTATTAGAATATTTGCTTTATTCTAAAATTCTAAAAATTTTAATTTTTTTTAATAGTAGTTCTTTATTATATAATTCTTTCTTTTATAAAAAAAATAGATTATATTTTCTTTTTTATTAAAATCTATTATTCTGGATTTTTTCTTTTTATTAATATTCTTTATTAAATTATTATTATTAACTATATAATTTATATGATAATCCGGGCTTAGAAAGATATTTACACTGATTAATATGATTCTAAAAATAGTATATTTATTTAATAAACTATTAAGATATTATATAATTAATAAATTATTAAGATTTAGTACTTTTTCTTTATAAATATTAACTAATTATTATTTTAGATTCTTAATTTTAAAAGATATTTTTTTTTCAATATAATTAATTTCTTTTTTTAATTTACTAACTTAGTAGTTACTATAATTTTAAAATTTTAGAAAATTATATATATAACTTTTATAAATATAATTATAGCTCTCTGATATATTTGAAGTTCTTAATAATTAAAATTATATTTTTATTTAGTTTTATTTATATTATTATTCTAATCTTTATATTAATTTTTTATTATTTAATATTTAATATAATAAATTTATTCAAAATTTCTCTAGAAATCTTATTATATAATTTAATAATTTATTAGATAAATTATAATTATAATTATTTTTTTAAATAGACTTAGTAGTAAGTATTTTTCTTAGTTAATTTATTAATTTTAAATTCTTTTATTTTAATATCAGAATTTAGAATTAGTTTTTGTATTACTAGCTTTAATTTTATAACTAGAATATTTTAATAACTTAAGATTAATTATTAAAAATATACTGACTAATAATATTTATAGAAATAATCTAAAAATTAGATATATAAATAAAAAGCATTCAATATTTTATATAAAATATTAAGCTAATACAGATCTTTTAAAATATAAAATTTAATATATTTTAATAAATAAGCAAAGTCAGACTTATAATTAATAAAATAAATTATTAGAAATATAAAGATTTTTAAATATTTTATTTATATATAATATAAGATATAGATATAGAATATTAGTAATAAATAAAATAAATATTTCTTAATATTACAATATTAATATTCTAAATATTTAATAATTTATATTTAATAATTATTGATAGAATTTTTTAAAAACTTTTATTAAAATATATATTTATTTAGTTAAAGGCAAAATAATTATATTCTACTCTTAATAAACTAAAAATAGAATAATCTTTTATCTGTAAATCTAGCTGTATTATATTAAGAATTAAATATATTATTTAGATATTAGCTATTTAGAAACTACTTTAATTTTAATTATTATTTAATAAACTTTATCTTTAATAAAATAAAATAAAATCAATTATAATGATTTATTTATCTATTATTTAGATTAATAATCAGAATATTATTATATTACTATATAATTTAGAATATTATATCTATTTTAAGTATTTATAAATTAAATATTATTATATTAAATAGACTATTAT
Source organism: Aspergillus heteromorphus CBS 117.55 (assembly GCF_003184545.1). NCBI lineage: Eukaryota > Fungi > Ascomycota > Eurotiomycetes > Eurotiales > Aspergillaceae > Aspergillus > Aspergillus heteromorphus. The sequence goes on from NW_020290464.1 coordinate 7,601, forward strand.
TATTAATAATATTAACTTTATATATATTTTAATTAAAAAATAGATAATAAGTAGATTAATGAAATTACTTATATTTATAATATTTATTTATTTTATAAAAATAGTAGAAATAAAAATTTATATATTAAAAGAATATTAAAAATAATTTTTTTTTATATTATCTATAGAATTTTAAGTTATAAGAATATTCAATAATATTATACAATACTATATTATTAGTTATATAACTTAATATTTTATTAATATTGTAAGTAGACAGCTGCATCTAGCTAATTAAATCTATTAATCTTATATTTTCTTATATTCTTTGTATAAAAATTAAATACTAGATCAAACTTATATATATTAATAAAAAACTTAAAATTATAATTAAAGATAGTATATTAATTATTTTATATTTTTTAAATTATAAATAATTATTAATAATTAATTAATTAAATCTAATCTGTAATTTTAAAATTTAAAATAAAGTAAATAGATTAATAATAATAAGTATATAAGAATAAATAGGTTTAAATTAATTATATTATATATAAAAGCTTAAATAAAATATAATAATCTTTTTTAACATCTTGATTAATAATTAAAAAATTAATAAAAATATTATTTAATTTAGATTTAATATCTAAAAATAATAAAGTTAAAATAGAAGTTTTATAAAAAATTATCTCTATTTATAATAATCTTTTTTAATTTTAAGTTATAAATATTATATAACTTTTATTATAATAATTAAATTAATTTTTATTTATTCCAAAGTTTAGTTTATTATAGATTATTCTAAATATAAGATACTAATATTAATAACTAAGAGCTCTTTAATAAAGAATATCAGATTAAATAGTATATAAAGTCTTATAAAAGATTATATTAATAATACTATAAATAGATTTATTATTAATATATTTAATTCTTTGTATAATATAGCTTTACAGAAATCTGAATAATTAATCTAATTAAATAATATCTTTAAGTTTATAATAATTTGTTTAGAAAAATATACTCTAATATATTATTTATATAAAAATATTTATTTAATATTTAAAACTAAGTTAATAAATAATTTTGTAATAATTTTTTTTTTAAAATATATTTATATAATTCTTTATTATAAAGATCCAGCAGTATAAAGTAATCTAATAAATAAAAATAATAAAATAGAAAATATTAATAAAGTCTTTTATAAAGATTAATTTATAAAATATTTATATAAAAAATATCTCTAAGTTTGAACTTAACAGTTTTTAATGTTATTAAGAAATAAAATATAATCTTTATTTTTAAAATATAATTTATATAGTCTTTAAAATATTTTCTATAAGATTTATATATTAATTTTATATTTTAATAACTTATAAGGCTTATATTCAGAGATATAAATAATTTAATAGAAAATTAAATAAATTAGAACTAATTTCAGATTAGAAAAACTTATAATAATACTAATAAAAAATAAAAGATTTATGAAATTAGTTTATTTTAATATTTATATAATATAATCAATCTATGTTAAGATATTAATTACTTAGAACTTATATTATCAACAATAAAATAATAATAATAACTAATCTAAATATAAATATAATTCTTATATATATTAGTAATATTAATAAATATAATTAGATTATCTAATTCAAACTTTATTATAAGAGTCTCTCTAGTAAGTTAATAAATTAAGAGAAGATTATAAATTAAAATTAAAATATATTAAATATTCATAAGTCCTAAAGAATTAAGCTAGTTTAAATAATTAATTTGAATTAAAAATTAAAAAATAATATTATTATATTTTTGAGTTCACAATATTCAATTTATAATTATATAAATTTAAATAAAATATATATAATAATTAATAAAACTTGCTTCTGAAAATATTATATAATATAATAATTCTAAATTAATTATTAAAAAATTAAAATCTTTTATAGAGTTTTCAAGCTATTTTATAATATTATAAAACAGATTTATTCTTTTAATAATATTATTAATAATAATAAAGAATTCTATAGAAAGATTAATATTAATATTTATATTATTCTAATTTATATTCTAAATATTTATTAAGATTAGGTTAATAAAACAATTTATAACTAATTCAAAAGTATTATTTTAAATTATATTAATTAAAGAATTATTTTTTTTAATTATAATTATAGTCTTAATTAGAATTATAATGTTAATTATAATCTTATTTATTATTATTATTATTATTATTATTATTATTATTATTATTATTATTATTATTATTATTATTATTATTATTACTATTATAATAATAATAGTCTCTATTATAGTTGTAATTCTGTTTTGAATTATCTAATAAGATAGATTAATAATAACATTTTATTATACTTAAAAGAAATAAATATTTAATAAATATTATATAAATTAGACTTTAAGAGATGGTTTTAATAAGTTAAAATTAAAAGTTATTAAGTAATAGAAGTATTTTATAAATTAATTTAAAAATATATAAATTTAATTAAATTAGATAGCACAGATATTTTATATAGAATATTAATTATTATTGCTTATTCTTAACAAATTAATAAAATAATATTAATGTTTTTTAATATATTATATATCTTTTTTTCATTATATATATTAACAGCAACTCTTATATTTAAAATATAAAAAAATATTAAAATTAATAAATTATTAGAATATATTTATTTAAAAAGAATTAAATTAATTTCCTTTATTTAAATTCTTTATATACTTTTTTCCAAGCTTTTTATTATATTATATATATTTTTGCTTTTATAATAAACTAATATTAGTATAATAGCAGTTTTAGTAATATTATTCAATATTATAAAATATTTATATATTAAAATAACTGTAATAATATAATATTAAGAATTTTGAGAATAAGATTTATTCTTAAGAATATTCTACAAATATTAATTCTTAGGGTTTTATATTTTTATACATAATTTATTTTACTTTAAAGAATACTGTTCATAATATAACTAAAAGATTTTAATTGTTTTAAGAATAAACTTAATAAAATATATTAAATATATTAAAAATAATTTCTAAGATTTAATAATTACTTAGAGATTATATAATATAATAATAAGACTTAGATAATTTATTTATTAAAAGAATATGAATGTATTATTAAAATAGATTATTCTTAATTAATAAAATACGATGAAATAGTACTAAAATTATAATATTAAAAAATAAGAATAATTTAGTATTATAAAATATATATAATCAAAATTGCGCCTGAGTAGTTATAATCATAAAAAGAAATCTTAAAAAACTAAGAATTATACAAATAATAATAAAATTAATTATATATTAAAATACAGTAGAATATTTAATATATTTTAATAACATTAAATGTAATATTAAATCAAAGATTTTATAATCAATATATAATATATAAAATAAAAGATTAATAAAGATAACTAGTTAGAGATATTTATCTATTTATGATATTAATAGAATATTAAGTTATATAATTAATGATATAATATTATATATTATAATCTAATAATTATATACTATAAAAAAAGTCATAATAAATTTAGAAATTATTAAATATTGAGCTTTTTCTGAAGTAATAAAATTATAAATTATATTTGTTATATAAAGCTCTTTATTATTAATTATAATATTATAAAGAATAGACTATATATTATTAATATATTCAATAAAAAGATTAGAATTCTGTAGTTTCTTTTATAAATTATTTAATATTTAACTTAATAATTATATTATTATCTGCCTGAATTGATTAAAATTTTATATTAATATTAAAAATCTTTATTAAATTATAATATACTTAAATTAATAAATTATTTTTAATTAAAAATTAATATAGTAAGAAGATATTCTTCTTAATATATTACATTAATTATAAAAAAATAAAAACAGATATATATTATTAATTATATCTTTTTAATTATATAAACAAATAAGATCTATATTTAATAAGCTATCTTATCTAGATAATAATTTTAATAATAATAATATTACTAGCTAATTGATATAACTATATTATAAAAAATATAATAATATAAAATCTGAACATAATTAGATAACAGAGAATCTAAAAATCTAAATTATAATATATTATAATATTTTATAGGAAGAAAAATAAAAGAATTATTAATTTTATAGATAATATAATATTACTTAATAATATAATTATTTCTAAATATAAACTGAAAAATAGTATATTATATTATTATTAGATTATATAATATTTATATATTATTATTAGATTATATAATATTTATATATTATCTAATAAATTAAATACTAGTATAGTTAATATATCAGGGATTAATAAATAATAAGATTTTTAAAATTTAATTAAGAAATATAATTTAAGTTTTTTCTTTATTATATTAATCTAATAAATTATTGAATTATTAATAATATTTTTAATTTTCTATAGTAAAAGAATAAGGTATTATATATAATTAATCATTTATTTATAATTTATATATATTTTAATATATCGGAGATATCTATTAATTTTGATAATATAATAAAATAAAGAAAATAAATTATTATTAATTTATATAAAATAAATAAATTTATTAAATCTAATCTATATTCTTTTCTTTATTAAAATAATATTTTTAATATAATTAAAATTTATTATTATATTATTATAATTAATATTTATTCATCTTCTTATTAATAATTACTAAAATAAGATTATTCAAATTATATAAATATTATTTTTTTATTAAGAATAAGAAACCTTTTATATTATTATTATAAATTTTTCAGATTCAGTTTTTTATATTTAATATCAAATAAATTTAATATTAAACGATTATTATAAATTCTATTATATTTATATTAATAATATTATTATTATATCTAAAGATTTATAATTATATATTATATCTTTTAATACTATATTAAATTAATTTTAAAAAATATAAATTAGACTTCAATTGATAAATACCTTTATTAATTTTATTTTATTTTAATTACGTAATTAATATATTAATTTGCTTACTTTATCTATTTTAAAAAATAAATTTAATATTATTTTATCTCTTAATTTTCTTTATATTTTATATAATCTTAAAGTTTATTTTAATATAACTATATAGTTTTATTATACAATTGTTTATTTTATAAAAAGCTTTAATATATTATAAAATTATAGAAAGCTTTTATTGAAAAACAGTCCCTCTAATTGAAGATAATTATGAATTAAGTATATTAATTATATACTGTTTAAATTAATATAAAACAAGTACAATTTATTTAATTTATAGAATATATTTTATATCATATCTAATAATAATTATCTTATATATTTTAATTTATTGCTTTGGCTTTATCTTAATATAAATATTAATTATTATAAATATAAAATTGTTAATTTATTATTTTATAAAATATATTATTTAATACAAATCTTAATGTTTTCTATAATATTTTATATAAATTATATATTTATTAGATTTATTATAGAAAAGATTTTTATCTTTTATTTTATTACTCTATTCTTATTTAATTTCATTTAATTTTATTTAATTTTATTTAATTCTTTTTAATTTTATTTAATTTTATTTTATCTCTTTTATCTTATTTCTTTTTCTTAATTTTTTTTATTTATTATATTCTATATTATTTATTATCTTATTATTATATCTTATATGATTATTATGTCTTATCTTACTTATTATTTTATTATTTATTAAAAAACTCTATAACTAAAGCTCATTTAAAAGCTCTATAACTAAAGTTTTAATATAATATTATTTTTAAATATTTTTAATATTAATTATAAATAAATAATTATAAATATCCTGCTCTTAATTAAAAATAATTATTATTAATATTTATAATTTTATTATTATTTATAATAATCTTAAAGTTTATATTCTTAAAGAAAATTTTTATAAATATAGATTCTTTTTTAAAATAATTTATCAAAATTATTTTTTGAGTATTTAAGATTTTCTGATATATTTTAGTTTTTCTAATCTTTTAATTAATATTAAGAATATTTTTAATAAGTATATACTTTTATTTAATAATATTTTATTTATTTTATTTAACCAGAATATCTATTTTAAAGAATTAGTAATTTATAGTCTATTTCTGATCTATTTTATTATTTTATTATTAATATCTTTTATTAATTCTATTTGACTATACTAGATTTTAATATCTATTTTTTTTAAATAGTCTGATTTATCAGATAATTATAGTAATTATAAAAATAATATAAAATTAATAATTTTATATTACTTTTATTAAAAACACTTTAATAAATTAATAAATAAATATAAAACTATCTTAGTTAATAAAAGTATTATATTATAATATTGATAGAATATAATCGTTTTAAATAATTAAATATCTATTATATATATATATTATTATAATTATTATAATTATCTGAATTATAATTAATAAATATACTATAATAAACTCTATTATTATTATAAATAATAGATGTTTAATAATCTTAATAATCTTGAGTATTATTATTAAGATCTGAAATATTTATAATATTTATTAAATTATTATTTCTTGTAAAATAGTATAATCTAATATAATAATATATATTTTATAATATATATTTTATTAATCCTATATTTATTAAAATATTTAAATATTATTATTATTAGTTTAGAAATCTTACTTATTTTAATAACTTTTATAATTATTTTAATCTTAATAGAAATTATAGTTCTAATTATAATAAAAAGAATCTTAAGAAATAATTCAATCTAGATTAATATTATATAGATAAATAATTAATAAAAACTAATTATTATACTTCTATGATCTATTTTTATTTTAATATAATAAATAATCTTATTACTGATAATTATAATAATTATAGTAATAAGTATAATTATTAATATTATTTTAATAAAATCTATCCATTAAATTATTAAACTTTATAAAATTAAACTTTATAAAACTTATTAAAATCAAAATAATTATAATTATTAATATTTTAGAAATAATATAATTTATAATATTAAGAAGTATAATTCTTTTAAAAACATATTATAATATGATTTTAATTACAGTCTACTTTCTATTATATTAAATTAATTAAGTATATTATTTATATATATAATAGAATACTAATAAATAATATTCTATATATATAATTAAACAGATTTATTAATACTAATATTATTTAAAATATAGAATAAAATATCAAGCTAATTAAAAATATTTAATAAATTAAATTTAAAATAATAATATAATTTAGAAACTTTATTCTTTTTAAAATTGAATTCTTCTTATAATCTTTATATATAATAAATTTAGTAATATATTTAAGATTAAACAGTATTTTAAAAATATAAAAATAAGTCTTTTTAATAATATTCTTATATAATATCTTTTTATAAATTTATCTTATAATAAAGTCTTGCTATAATTTATATTAAAAAAGATTAATTCTTTTGAATTAAAAATAATAATTTTATAATCTAGAGTATTTTTATCAATAAATAATTCTAATATTACTGCTGACAAGATTATGAATATTATTAATAGATTTATTATTATAATAATTATAATAGTCTTAATAATTATTTTAATTAGTAGATTTAGCTAAGCTATAAGATTTCTTATAATTATTAATTTAAATTCATCAAAATATTCTATTAAATAAGCTAAAGCAGTTATAATATTAGTATAGAAATTGAATACTAGAAATACAGATATAGAAAGACAAGATATATAAATATATATATATATATATATTATCTTTAATAATTAATCTAAATTTTTAATATCCTTATTATTAATTAATAATTACTAAAAACTCATAAAGAATTCTGATAATAATAAATTATAGAAGATAATATAATGAATAAAATGATAATAAAAAATATAAAATAAGTAGATATTAAAAATAAAATAATAAATATAAATATATTATTTATAAATATAAAGCTTTTTATTTTTAATAATAATTTTTTATTTAAAAAAAATTAACAATTCTAAGTTCTATTAACTGAATTAGATTTTTATTAAAAAATATATTAAGAATAATTAAACTTTTTATATATCTAGCTTTCTTAAATTAATCTTTTAAAAAACTATAATTTTATAAAGATTAATTAATTATATTTATTAACAAGATTAAATTAAATCTAATAAAGTTAAAAGTAATAGTCTAAATAAGTAATTTATTAAATAGAGATCAGAATATCTTAATATAAGTAATCTAATAAATAAAATTAGATTTTTAAAACTTAAAGCCAGGACTTGCTATAATAAATATATATATATATATATAATATATATATATATATATTTTCTAGAGTATAATATTAATTTTTAAAGAATTATAAAGGTTTTTTAGATAAAACTTTTATTATAAATCTTAATCTTAATCTTTTTAATCTAATATAAAAAGAATTAAAAAAATTAAGCTTGATTTAGTTAAGTTTTATTTTTATATAAAATAAATAATCAGATAGTCTAATATATTATAATTTATAAAAATATATTATTTAATAAGTAAGTTAATAGATTGAATTTTAATAATATAATTATTAGTTCATTAAAGAAACTCTTTAATAGCTTTAATTAACATTAATTTATAATAATATTATTTAGTAAAATATTTTAATATTTTTATAAAATGAAAATAGAATAGATATTTATAATAAAAACTATTTATTACATAATATTTTTATCAAGATAAAGCTAATAAAATATATTAATAATAATATTATAAAATATATTAATCTTACTATTAGACTAAATTATCTTATATTATATTTTTAATAATATAATTTAATATTCTGCCAATATTATAAGTAAATAATTATTTTTACGTAGTTGAATTTATTAATTTTCTATTTTTTTTATACTTTTTATCTTAATTATAAGCTTATTTTCTTAGTATTAGATTTAATCTTTTTAGGCTTTATTAAATATTCTACTCTAATTTAATATCTGATTAATTCTATTATTATTTTTACTATTTCTAATTTTTTTAACTTCTTTTTATAATCGCGGCTGCTCATATATAATTTTTATCATATTTATTTTATAATATTTAATTATTATAATCTTTTAATATTATAATATTATTATTATCTTATTTTATTTTATTAACTTAGAATAGTCTATTATAATAATATTTCATTTAATAAATAATAATCAGATCTTTTTGTCTTATTATATAATTTTTAAATAATTATTAATTTTTAAAAGGTATTTTTAATATATCTAATAAAACCTTTACTAAGTTTAATCTTAAAATAATTAAAAAAGATTTATATTACATTATAATGATAACTTTTTAAATAAAAAGAATTATTAATATAAATATTAAAAATCAAGAATTAGTATTATTATAAACGTCTTAAAACTAAATTTTATTTTAAAAGAATCTAATATTATACTACTATAATTATTTTTATATATTATTTCTTTATAAAATTAATTCCTACTATTAAAGCTGCTGTTATATTAATATAGATATATAAATATTATAATAAAATTAATATATATATATAATATAATAAAAGATTTAAGAGTAATTATATAAAAAGTCTAAATAAATAAAATTAAATTAAGTTTTTTTAATTTAATATATTACAATAATTTATAAAGTTTAATATTTTTTTATATTTTAGAAATAGAAATTACTATTAATTATAAGAATAATAATTCTTATAATATTTATAATATACTATATTATGAGAAATATCTATACTATAGAAGCAGTCTCTTATAAACATATTATATGAATAGATATTATAATATATAATTTATAAAACTTTTATGAATATACATTTATCTATAAAAAAGGCTAGATAAAAGACTAGTAATGATATTTTAAACAACATAAATATTATTTTTATTTTATAATAAATATATTTTTTTTTTATTATCTTAAATTATATACTCTTATAACCTTATTATTTAAAATTTATAAAATAATTCATTAGAACTATATTTATATAAAATATTAAATATTATATTTATAAGAACTGTTCTAATGTTTTAAAATTAATTAGAAAATAATTATAAAGAGAATAGCTAAATTAAATATAATTATATTATTTTCTAAAGATCTTTATAAATAATTAAATATATCTTTGATAAATTACAGAACTAGAGCAGAGACTTAGAATTATTATAAATATTAAAAAAATATATAAATCTCTGAGTAATTTTAATATTATATTTATAAAATTAAAAAAGACTGATATATATATATATATATATATATCTTTTCTAAAATAATAAATATTATAATATTTATAATTATATTATTTTTTAATTATTTATTATTTAGGAAGTGTCTACTGCAGAGATTAATAAATAAAAAAAATTAATAAATATATATTATAATAATTTATTTAAATTATATATTTTATAATTTATAGAAAAATAAAGCTGGGAGGCTTTTTTTAAAAAATAATTAAATTAATATTTATAAATTATATAATTAATCTTTTATCAAAACTAAAAAAACTTTTTATATTTATAATATTTAGAAAAAATAAAAACAGAGCTAGATTATAAAATATAAAAACTAAATATTATATAATTATATTTAGTTTTTAAATTATTTTTATAAAATATAAAATAAAAGATTTATAAATAATTAAATCTTTTTTTATTAAATAAGATCTGATTATATTATTTATAAAGTTAAGTTTAAATATTAATTAATAGAGCAAGGAGGCTAATTATATATAAAAAGAATTATTGATATTTATAAATTAAATAGAAAATAATCTAATACTTAGAATTATTATAAAAGATTTTTATAAAACAATATTTTATAATAAAGTATATTAAAAATATTTATTTTATAAGATTTTATATCAGTATCTAAAGAAATAATAAAATATTTTATTTATAAAAAATAAGATTATATAATAAAGAACTATTATTTATATAAGACTAAAGATTTTAAGAAATAATCTATTATCTAAATAGATTATAAAGAGCTAATAAATATATTTTTAATAATATATTTTATTTTAAGATAATAAAAATAATTATTTATATAGAATAAGATTAATTCATTTTAAAAAAATTAAAATTTTGATTAATATAAATATAAAAAGAAATCTAATATCTATAATATTAATAAAGATTATAAAATAATTGATAGTATTTATAAAGATATTTTTAAGATTATTAAATAGTAATAATATCTTATTAAAAAGGATTATAATAATTAAAATAGATCTTATAAATATAGAAAATAAATATAAAATTTACAAAATAATTACTATTATAATATCTTATATAGAAAGAATTATATTAAATATATTATAAATTTAGATAAAGTTTTTATTATAAAGTTTAATTAGTACTACTTAAGACTTTATAAAGAATAATAAATTAAAATATATTATATTATTATAATAGAGTTTCTCGCGGATATATTAAAGACTAAATAATTATAAATTATAATAATTAGATTTAATTATAAAAAAATACATCTGAAAATATTTTTAAAATAATTTTATAAATTTAAAATAATACCTACAGAGTATAAAATAATAAATTATTTATTTCTATAACTAAATATTAATCTAAAGATTATTCTAAAAAGGAATTATAAATTAATAGCTATATTAATTAATTTATAAAAATATCATAATTTATATAATTTAAGTTCTATAAAACTTATTATAAAATAAGACGTATAGCAGATTATAAATAAAAAATAGTTTTTTTAAATAAAATATAGTTTATTTAAATATTTAATTATATACTTTAGATTAATTAATATATTTACAGAATTTTAAGATTTATAAATTTCTTATTTATTAAATATCTAAATAAGTATATAATTATTTATTTTAAATATTATAATATACTTATAAGATTTAAAAATATATAACAAATAAATTTATAGAATTATATAAATTTTAATTAAAATAGATTTATATATAAATCCAAATAAGTATTATTTTATATGAATTAAGATTAACTTAATTTTATTATTCATTATAAAGATTTATAAATAAAATCAGAATAAATTATAATAGTTTAAAAATAATTAGAATTATTAAATATAAAAAATATATTATAATTTATAAGATTTATAAACTAATATTAATGATTTATTTAAGAATATTTATAAATAATAATCTTACTTATAAATTATATTAAAAAATCTCACAAGAAAAAAAGAAAATTTAATATAAAAAGTTTTGTAATTAATACTTTTAAGAATTTTAAATAGCTAAAGATAATATTTATAAAAAGTATTATAATTATTTAATTATTTTTAAAAAAATAAGTATATATTAAAATACATATGTCTAGTTTTATAATTAATAATATACTATTATAAAGAAATATAAATAATTAATAAATTTTAATTATATTTTATTTATACAAAATAATTATAATAAAAAATAATTATAAACTTTATAATTAAAAATTACTTATAATAATAAAATTATTTAGAAAATAATATTACTGACTAGAGAGAATAAATATTATAATTAATCTAAATATAATTAGTATATTTCTGTTTATAATTATTATTTATATATATTATAAACATTTTTAAATCTAAAGAATTATAGTATATACTATATATCTAATTAAAAGAAATTAACTAATTTTAGTTATAATAAAACTCTTGCAAAGCTGAATCTAGATTTGTAGCTAATAATAATTATTATACTTAATAAACAATATAGACTTTCTTATTAATTATATAATTTAATATTTTTTATAGTTAAACAGAGTCTATAATTCTGTTTAAAAAAAAGTTTTAATAAAATTATTATAAAAAAATTAATAAATTAATTTACTATACATAGATTTAGAAACTAAGTTAAAATCTAGTTTATAATTTGAATCTTTTATAAAATAGGTTAATTCTAGACAGCTCTAAATATATCTTTTAAAAAAATAATTTATTAATCTATAATTTATAAAGACTGATATTAATTAAATATATAAATATTTAGATCACAGCGTTAAGGTAAAATATTTAAATATTTTAAATTATTTTCTTAACTATAATATTAGTAGAAATACTTCTAAAAATAATAATATTATAATATAGAATATCTATATTCAGAAACCGTCAAAATATTATAATATAAATATACTGATATTAAGAAATTATCTTATAGATTCCGGCTATTAAAGATTCAGACTTAAGAATTAGAAATATATTAATAATAATATTAAAAAGTATATTATAATAATACATAAATTCAATTAATTTTATATATATATAAAATCTAATATTATATATTCTATGAAGTAAGAAATAAGAGATTATTTTTAAGTTATTAATTTTAAATAAGTCAATTATACATAAACAAATAACAAAAGAAGATTTATAAATTAAGTAATAAATTAAGATATTTAATATACTAATATTAAATTATTTACTAATCTATATTAATTATAAAAATATTATAAATCTTCTTTATAAAAAGAGCTATACTCTGATTATTAAATAGCTTAATAATTTTACTTAATTCCTTGAAAATAATTAAAAATAAAATTAGATTAACTTCTATTAAGTTTTCTTTAAAAGAAATATTCCAGATATACTGACTAAGCCTTTCCAAATAATAAAGTTTAAAATATTTAGAAGAATATTTTATATTAAGAAAATAGAGCAGTAATAAATATATATTAAAAATAATTCTTTTAAAATATTATTCTATTATTATTATATATATATTATCTAATTCGAAAGTCCGCAGGACTTCAGAGATTATAATTAAAGAATATATTAATAATTAGCTGCTTCAGAATTATATCACTGTACTTTCTATTTAATTACAGTAATTCCTTGCCTCTCCTATCTGTATCAACCCATTTTTTCTGTTGCTTTGTGTGGCTGTTTTTCCGAGAGATAATAATTCTTTAATAAAAGTAGATTCAATAATTCTGATTTTTATTCATTAAATAAGATTAATATTAAAATTACCTTTTATAGATTTTATTAATTAAAGAAATTAATATCAGATATAATATCAGGATAAGCTTGAGTATTTATAGATCTAGCTTCTTTAGATTAATTGTTTAAAAAGCTAGAATAATTTGATATTATTAATTGGTAAGAGTTCTATAAGGGTGCGTGTTGAGGTAGTGTGAAGAAAGTATATCTATCGCGAAGTCAAGATAGCGTCTGTATTGCTTAAAGTATTGTCGCTAGTCTTCTATCTAGCTTCTCTCGCGGATAGGCATATCCGCGAGGATTCTGTGGGTCACGTGTTACTAGCGTGATCACTTCGCGAGGGACTGCCTCCGCAGCGTGGGCATTCCTCGCGATATATTATATCGCGAGGGTTATAAGGATTACTATCCTTACAAGTTCTTAATATTTTTTTCTTGATTAACTAGACTATTAAATATCAAGCAGAAAATAAATAGCAAAGCAATAATCTAATAGAATTATAAAATAAAAGCCAATAATAAAGAAATAAAATAGATAAAATAATAAAGCAGAAATCAGAACAAAGTAAAAACAGACTATAAATAATTAATTTCTAGAAAGTAGATATCTTACATAAATAAAGCAAGTAAAATTAATTAAAATAATAAATTTTAAAGTAAACTATACAAAGGATACAAGAGAGCAGAAGATTGATAAATTTAACTATCTATAGATAGCTATCTACTTAAGATATTAATAAAATATTAAGTTATATAATTAATAATATAATATTATATAATATAATCAAATATCTCTCTAACTTAAAATTATATAAATAATTTAAAAAATAAAATTATTTTTAATATTTTCTTTCTATATAAATTCTTATTTTTAATATCTTTATAAGATAAATAAATACTATAGATATAAATAGTTTAGTTAATTAATTTATTATTTATAGTTTTAATTAAAATATAGATAAAGTTCATATTATTAGTAATAATAGTTAATTTATTAAAATAATATTTAATCTATATATATTTAATATAAATATAATATTTTAGATTATTTAATAATATAATAATATTCTTGTTGGACTAAATTATATAATATCATATTATCAGTTATATAACTTAATATTCTGTCAGTATCTTAAATAGACAGCTGTCTTTAGCTAGTTAAATTTATTAATCTTTTATTTTTTTATATTTTTTATATAAATTATAAGTTCTTCTACTTAGTATTAGATTTAATTTTATTAGAATTTATTAGATATTCTACTCTGATTTAATATTAAATTAATTTTATTATTATTCTTAATATTTTTAGCTTTTTTAGAATCTCTTTTTATAGTTATAATTATTTAAATATATTTTTTATTAGATATATCTTATAATATTTAATTATTATTATTTTTTAATATTATAGTTTTATCACTGATTTGTTTTATTTTATTAATTTAAAATAGTTTTTTTTAATAATATATTTTTATTTTTTTAATAAATATTTTTCTAATTTTTTTTTACTTTATTATATAATCTCTAAGTAATTATTAATTCTTAGAAATTTTCTTTAATATATTTAATAAAAACTTTACTAAATTTAATTTTAAAATAATTAAGATTTTTCTTAAATTATATTATAGCCAGAATGTCTTTAAATAAAAAAGATTATTAATATAAATATTAAAAATTAATAATTAGTATTATTAGAATACTCTTAAGAATAAATCTTATTTTAAGATATCTTAATATTATATTACTATAGTTATTTTTATATAAGAATATCTTATAGATTTAAATAATATTATTAAATTTACTGTTATATTAATATAGATTTATAATAAAACTAATATATATATAATATAATAAGAAACTTAAGAATAATTATATAAAAAATCTAAATAAATAAAATTAGATTAATTCTCTTTTATTAAATATACTCTAATAATTTATTAATTCTAATATTTTTTTTATATTTTAAAAATAAAAATTATTGCTGATATATATAATTAGAATAAAAAGATTTATAAAATACTAAAAAATATAAATATATTTTTTAAATTTTAAAAAATAAGTAATATAAAATATTCTATTAATATTTACTCTTCTATTTTTTTAAAAATAGACTAAAATAATTAATAATCTATATAAGATAATTAAACTATCTAATTAAATTAAATTTATATAATTTTAAATTATTTTATAAAATAATCCTGTAATATAATAATTTCTAATTTTAATTAATTATAATAATTTCTTAAAGTCTAATTTATATAATATTTATAAAGAATTTATTATCTCTAAATATAATTAAAAAATATTATTAATTTATCTTACTAATAATATAATTATAATATTATATAATTAAAAATAAAATTATAATTATAGCAGAGATTATAATAAAAATTATAGAAATTTTAATTTTTAATTAGTTAAAATCTCTTAAATTTTTAATTTTATAAATTATAATTTTATATAGTATAATTATTACTAATCTTATAATAATTATTCTTTAAGTAATTATTATTATATAATAGATAATAAGAATAAAAATAAATTTAAAAATAATAAATAAAATTAAAATAGAGATTATAATTATAATAAAGAATATAATAATTTTTTAATTAATATAATTAATAATAATACTTCAGAGTTACTTACTAATATTTTTATTAAATTAATCTTAGTAAATATCTTGAGTATAGACTATAATAATCTAAATATTTATATTATTAAGATTTTAATAATATAAATATTAATACTAAATCTTCTATAAAGTTATTTATTATTATTAATATTATTATTAATAAAATAAATCTTTTTTATAATATTATAAAGCATCTTAAAAAGTTTATAAAAAGTCTAAATCTTTAAATAATTAATTTAAAATTATTATATTATATAATATTTTTAAAAGCAAGTTTTATTAATTAGTATATATATATTATACTAATCTATATAGTTATAAACTTAATATTCTAAACCTAGAAATATAATAATCTTTTTATTCAAGCTGATTAATTAATCTGGCTTGATTTTTTAAGATTTATTAATATTTAATATACTCTAATCTTAGCTTATAATCTTCTTTTAATTTATTAATTTATTAGAGAAAATCTAAAAATAAAATTTAAATTAGACAGCTTGATAATATTTATTAATATTATTAATAAATATAAGAATTATAAATATAATTTAATTAATTATTATTATCTCTTTATTATTAGTAATATAAGTTCTAATTAATTAAATATCTTAAAACAGACTGATTATCTTATATAAATATTAAAAAAAAATTAATTTTATTAAATTCTTATTTTCTATTATTACTATTATAACTCTTTTTAGTTTAAAGTTAATCTTAATTTATTTAATCTATTATTAGATTATTTATATCTTTATATATAAGCTTTATAATTTAATAAAATATATAATTAATATATAAATATTAAAAGAATACTTTAGAAATTATATAAATTATATATTAAAAATAAAGATTATACTTTATTTATTAATAAGAAGATATAAGATATTAAATTTAAATTAAAAGATTTTATTTATATAAATATCTATAGATTAATCTTTATAAAAGATTTTATTAATATTTTTTATTTTATTATTTTTATTAATTATACTACTTGATATTACTAGATTTTTATAATAAAAAATTATATAAATATACTTAAGAAATTTATTTTATTATAAAATTATTTATTAACTTAATTTTAAATATTAATTAAGTATTAGCTAATCATTTTTATAATAATAAAAAATTAATTATTTAGATTTCTGTAAGATTATATTATATAAATAATTAAATATATTAAAAATAGATTTATTTATAATATTATTAATATAATATCTTATAAGATTTTATATAATATTTAATTTAATATCTTCTATCAAAAAGCTCTTGATTATTAATACTAATATTTTCTATTAAAAAGAATCTGTAATAAACTAGATTTTAAAGTAAATTATAATTAATTTATTAATTATAATAAGAATCTATAAAAGATTTATAATTTAAAATTAAAGAAGATTATTATAATTAAAAATATTATTTTTTATAAAAAACTTATTTTTATATTATTATTTTTAAATATTAAATATAAATTAAATAATACTTTAATTAATTCTTTAGTTATTAATTAAAGTATTAAAAAATATTAGTATATTTTATCTAAATTTCTGCTTATATGAGATAACTAATCTAAATTTATTAATTTTTATAAATTTATTATTATTAATTCTTCTATTTAGTTCTGAATTATAATATTATAGACTAGATTTAATTAATTAATTACTAATAATCTCTTATAACTTAGAGAATATAAAATAATTAGTATATTATCTTTGATTATAATTTTAGATTTCTTTATTAATATATATATAGCTAATTTAATACTAGATTTTATATTAGATTTTTAATCTAAGTTATCTTCTCTAGTATTAATATTAATAATTAAAAGATTATTAATTATTAATAATAATAAAGTTAACTTATTAGATATTTTTTTATTTTATTATATAAAATAGTCTAATACTTAAACTAAGATTTTAAATTAATCTTTTTAATAATTTATAAAAATTAAGAAATTAAGTTTAAAACTTCTAAAATATATATAATTATATATTATAACTTTATAGATAGATTCTGATTTATATAAAAATATTATATTTATTAATATTCTAAAGCAGCTGTATATTATAAATACTTTATTTAATTTAATAGTTAATAATACTAATATTAATATTTTAAATAAAATATTATATAATAATATTAATTTATTAAAATTATCTAATAAAAAATATATATTATTCTTATAACTAGATATTATATTATATAAAGAATTAGTAAAATAATATAAAGTAATTTATTATAAGATTAAATAATATTTTTATTTAGAAATCTTTTATATTATTTACAGAAAAAAGAGAATAAGATTTTTATTAATATATTAAATTTAAAAAATTAAGTCTAATAATATTTATAAATATATCTTATAATTAAGAACTATAAATAATAATTAGATAAGAATTTTAAGATATATAGAATCTATATAATTATTATAAAATTAATAAGTCTGAAGATCTTTATTATATTAATTATAAATTTTAAATAATATTTATATAATAATAATATTATAATTATCTTTGTAAATATTAAATTATATAAATTATTTTATATTTAATTCTCAAAAGGCTTTAAGAAATCAGACTATTATAGATTATTTTTTAAAATTGTTTATAATTTAAAGTAGTTACTTAAAAAATAATATATATTATTTTATAATCTTCTTATCTTATAAGAATTTATCTATATATATATAAATTATACTATACTTATTTATAGTAATATTTATATTTTTATTTATATTAATAATATCTTATTATTATTATATAATCTTGACTATATTAAAAAGATTAAAGATATAATTAATAAAATATTTAGATATATTAATAATAACTATATAAAATAATTTCTTAATATAAATCTTATTTATTATATTAAAAATATTATAATTATATAGAAATATTATATTCTTAGTATTTTAAAATAATTTAATCTTAAGAATTATAAGTTTTCTCTGATTTTATATAATGTTAAAATTATTCTAATTATTAAAGATTCTGAAGATCTTATTATAGCTAATAAAATTAAAATATATTAAAAATAATTTAAATATTCAATTTAATTAATTATTAAATTCTATTCTAATATAGCCTATAAAATAAATAAAATTATTTATTATATTATTTGTTTTTTTAAGATTTATTTTATTTCTGTTATTTAAATTTATTATTATTTAAAAAAATTATTAAATCTTACTCTTCTTTTTATTTTTAATAATCTTAATTTTTTTATATATTATAATATTAATTAAGCAGATTTTTATATTAATAAATTAGTTTTAATAAATAATTATATCTCTATTCTTACTGGAAGATTTATCTTATAATATTTTAAAAAATAATTTATTATTATATTTCTTTTATTAAAACTAAGTATATTATTTAGATATTAACTATTTAAAAAGTACTTTATCTTTAACTATTATTTACTAAATTTTATTTTTAATAAAATAATATAATATAAATTATAATATTTTATCTAGTTATTATTTAGATTAATAATCAGAATATTATTATATTATTATATAATTTAAAATATTATATCTGTACTAAGTATATTTAAATTAAATATTATTTTATTAGACAGATTATTACTGCTAATAATATTAATTTTATTTATATTCTAATTAAAAAATAGATAATAAATAGATTAATTAAATTATTTAAATTTATAATATTTTTTTATTTTAAAAAAATATTAGAAATGAAATTTTTATATAAAAGAAATATTAAAAATAATTTTATTTTTTTATACTATCTGCAGGATTTTAACTCAGAGAGATATTAAATTATATTATATAATATTATATTATTAATTATATAATTTAATATTTTATTAATATCTTAAGTAGATAGCTGCTTCTAGCTAATTAAATCTATTAATCTTCTGCTCTCTTATATCCTTTGTATAATTCTGATTATTAATCTGAATAATAACTAAATATAATATTATAATTTATATTATATTATTTTATTAAAGCTAAAGTTTATTAAATAAAAATTAAAATTAGAATATATTGATAGTGACTGCTCCGGGGCATATAGTCACACCTCTTATTCTAGAAGCCGGGATCTTTGGCTTCTGTTATTTAAAAATTAACTTATTATTTTCTATTATCTTAAATAATTATTTTTATATTTTTATAAGATTATAAGCCCGGCGGCTTATCATTTAGAAAAGATCTAGTAATTTCTAAATATCTTATAAGTATTTTTATTATTTTAAGATATTTCTAAGTATATTATTTAGTAGATTTTTTTAAGTTCTTTATTTAACTCTTTAATATATTAATATAATATATTATTATCTTATAATAATAAAGATAAGTCTGAAAAGCTATCTTTATTAGTATTAATAAATATATTTTTAAATAATTTAATTTATTAATTCTAGATTTTATATTCTAGATATTTTAGCTATTTTAAATATAATTAATAATATTAATAATATAATTTTATCTTTTATAATTAATTAAATATATTAAAAAAATATCTATTTAAATTTATATTTTTAATTATAATTAATAATCTTTAGATTATTCTTAATAATATAGCTATATATAAAAATTAAATCTAATAAATTTAATAAAAACTAATTATTATTAATTATAAATAATTTATTAATTTTAATATATCTTAATCTGCTCAGAACTCTGAATATTATTATTAATAATAAAATTAATCTAGATAAATAGCTGTGTAATTATTAAATTAAATATTAAATAATTTATAAAAAAAATTATAAAATCCTGATCTTTTTATTAAATATATAGATAATATATAGATTATTATATATAATATTATAATTAATAATAGTAAGCTGTAGATTATAAATATAATTAATAATTTTATTATTTTAAAGAGAGCTTAGTATTTATTAATTCTTAATTTTATTATTATATATTATAAGATATATAATTATATTATATATTTTAATATTATATCTTTTTTTTATATTTTTATAATTATATTATTATATAAGCTTAAAAATAATATACTGTTTTAATATATTATTTAAAGACTTAAAATAAATAAGATTAAATTAAAAATATATACTAAGTAATAATTTAATTATTTTTATATTAAAATCTTAAAAAAAATAATTATTATAATCTTTCTAATTCTTATAATCTTAGCTATTTTAATTAATTTATAAATAAGAATATCTAAGTCTAAGATATCTAATTTAAAAAAAAAAGAATAATATTATTAATATAAAATTAATATTAAAAAGTAGATAGTAAAGATAATCTTTAAAAAATATAATAAATTATAATTATTAATAATATTAATTAAAATATCTTAATAATCAGATAAACAGTAAATATATATATTATAAAATTTTAAATACTTATAAATTATATTTATATTTTTACTTAATTTTAAAGCTATAAGATTTAGATTAAATATTTAAATAAAATATATAAGAGTATTAATCTCAAAATAATAAATAACCTATTATATTATATTTATTTATTTTATATAAGAATTCTTTAGAGCAGTCTAATATTTCTATAATAATATTAAATAATAAGAATTTTTATTACTTAATATAATATATTATACTAGATTCTATAAAAAAAATAAAAAAAAATATATATCAGAGTATCTATTTTTTTTATACTAAAATAAATAAAGATATTAATAATATTATTATATTTATTTAATTTATAGCTCTTAATATAAGAATCCTGAATATAAAAAATTAATAGATTTAGAATTTAAAAACTAATTATTATATTATCTTTAATTATAACTACTTTATTAACTATATTTTTTATTAATTAGATAAGGTTTTATATTAGTTTAATATCTTTAATAATATAATAGATTATACTCTGAATTATAGTATAATTTTTCTTTATTTTAATAATAATTATAAAGAACAGATAAAGATATATAATATTATTATTTAAAGTATCAGAATCCAGAAAATTATTAAAAAAATTTATAAAAAATATAAAATTCTATTTATTAAATTAAATAAATATAAATATCTAAGAATTATATTAACTATAGCACTTGATTTAATATTATTATACTAATAATTAAAATATATAGATATTTTTAAATTAAAAACTATTATAATAATTAATTAACTTAAGATTTATAGCTTTATATAATTTAATTATAAATTATATTTATTAGTAAAGTTTGAGTAAGTTATTAGCTAAGATTTAATTATTATAAATATAAATCTTTTAATATTATAAATTACTGATACTTAGTTAATAAAATTAATAAAATATAATAATTATTATATATACTTAATTATAATTAATCCTGCTATTTAATAATCTAAAGTTTATTTTCTAAAAATTAAGAATATAAATATTAAATTAGAATATTTTATTAAAAAATATAAAATACTAACTAGTAAATAAATATAATATTAATATTTTAATAAAAATATTAAATTTAATCTCTTTACTAAGTAGACCAGAAGCTAATTAATATATATTATCTTAATATTATATTATATATCTAAGACTAATAGATCTTCAGAGTAATATAAAAATTATTTTAATTAAATAATTTATATAATAATTATTAATAATAATCTATTTAAAAATATATAATGTTTCGCGATTAATATTATTAATCTAATTATTAATTAATTAATTTATTTAAATAATAAGACTAATAAGTCTTTATTACAGAAATAATATAAATATTATAAATTATTTAATTTAAAATCTACTTTTAATTTTCTGTATATTTTTAAATATTAAATATATATTTATTTATTTAAAAGAATATATATACAGGCGAGAAAGATATTTTTAGAAATAATTAAAAAATATTTAATTAGCTATAAAAAATATAAATTTATATTAAAAATTTAGAGTTTTTCAGACTATAAGATCTATTAATTATATTATATTAAGCTATATAAAATAAAAATATATTATAATAATAAGAATAATCCGGATTCTAATATAAAAGTCTCTGTAGAATATTAATTATAATCTATTAAATTTATAAAAAAAAATTCTGATTATTATATTTTCTTTTTATTTATAATTAAATATAAAATAATTCTGATTATTATATAATTTTTTTATTTATAATTAAATATAAAATAATTATTAAAAGTTCTTAAATAAAAGATTTATTATTAATATATAGAAGAGTTTATATAATCTCTTAATTATTTTTAAAATTATATCTTATTTAATTAATGATATTCTATTTAGAAGATTCTCAATAAATTAAAAAAGATAAAAATATTATCTAATTTTTTATCAGACTTGTTCTTTTCTCTATTTATAAAAATATTAAAAAATAAAAAAATATTTTTATAACTCTTTCTAATAATTTTACTAATTATAATATTAATAAAGACTAATTATAGCAGACTTTAATAAGAATTATTATAATCTAAAATTTTCTAATATCTTAAAAGATATATCTATTTTATAATATTAATTAAATTATTATTAAATATTTTTATTTTAATAAAAATATTATTCTGTAATAAGAGAGAGTATATAATCTTTAATTTAAAAAAATACTTAGAATAAATATATAAGATTTTTATTTAATAATATATATATATAATACAGATTATAGATACTTTATATTACTTATATTAAATATTATTATTATTTATATTATCTAAATTATATAAATTATTAAGTATCAGCAAGCTAACAGATTAGTTAGATTTAATTAATAATTTTAATATAATTAAAAATAATATCTCTGTTATTATTTAAGATAATAAGATTATAATATTATTAAAGTATATTATTAAAAAATATAAAAAAAAATATAGCTAATATAAGTTTTAAATTATAAAATTAAAAATAAATTCTTAGTTTATTTAAAAAATAAAATAATTCTTACAGTCTCTAATATATAAATATATATAATAAATATATCTATTTCTAAAATATATAAATTAGTAATATTATTATTATATATAAAAGAATTATACTAAAGAAACTACAGAATCTATAAAAAATATAAATATTTAAGATTATATTTTATTTAATATATAAAAGTACTTATATAATATTAGATAAATAAATTTATATAATAAAGATTAATAAAAATAAATATATTAATTATTTTAAAATCTATTAGATAATTTATAAAAACTATTAATAAATAAATAAAGATTATAATATTATATATATATCTATAGTCTTTAATATTATTATAAAAATAGAATTTATAAAGATTATTATTAAAAAACTTAAAAAAAAATAAATTAATATAATTATTATATATTTATATATAGCTATTAATAATAGAGTTATTTATATAAAATAATTAATTAGATTTAAGAAAGATAATAATATTTATTTTATTAAATATATATTATAAAGCTTAAAGAAAGCAGATTATTTTTAAAATAAGATTTTTAATAAATAATTATAGATATTTAATTTTAAAAATATTATTAAAAAATTTTATCTCTATTTATAAAAATTAAGTTTAATTATATTATATATTAATAATTTTATTATTATAGATTATATAAAAATTAATATTAATTAAATATATAAAAATTTAAATCAGAGTTTTAATTTTTTTAGCTATAATATTAGCAAAGATACTATAAAAAAATTATTATTATAAATTAGAATATTTATATTATAAATCTTTTAAAATATTATAATATAAATAAAATATTATTAAAAAATTATTTTATTAATTCTAAATATTAGAGATTCAGATCTGAGAATTAGAAATATAATAATAATAATATTAAAAATTATATAATACTAATAAATAAATTAAATTAGCTATTAATATATATAAAATCTAATATTATATATTTTATTTTTTAATTATAATATTATTACTAAAGTCTGATATTATATAATATAATAATTATAAAAAATATTTTTTATTATTTTAAAAATAATAAATATAATCTTATTCTGGCCCTGAAGTATATTAATTTTATAAAAATATAATATAATATAATATATTAGAATTATTTAAATTATAAATTAATAAAGATATTTATTTTTTTTATTAAATTATTAATTAATTAATTAAATAAAAACTAAAAAATTATTATTAAGTTCTTAATTCTGACTAAGTTAATTATATATAAAAAAATTATTAAAAAAGATTTATAAATTAAATAATTAATTAAAATATTTAATATATTAATCTCTAAAAATATTTTAGTTTATATAAATTATTAGAATATTATTAATCTAGTTTATAAAAAGAGTTATACTTTAATTATTAAATAGCTTAATAATTATACTTAATTTATTAAAAATATTTAAAAATAAAAATAAATTAAGTTTTATTAGATTTTTTTAAAATAAAATATAGTAAATAAATTAACTAAGTCTCTTTAAATAATAAAATTTAAAATATTTAAGAAAATACTTTATCTTAAGAAGATTAAATAATAATTAAATATTAAAAAAATAATTTTTTATAATTATTTTATTATAATTTTATATATATTATCTAGTTAGATAATCTACAGAACTTTAGAAATTATAGCCAGGAAATATATTAATAGTAATTACTTTAGGATATATAACTGTGTTTTTTACTTCAGGAGCCAGGATCTCTGGCCCTTGCTATTCAAGAATCAACTCATTGTTTTTCATCATCTTGGGTGGCCGTTTCTACATCTCCATGAGAATATTTTCTAAATAACTAGTATCTGAATAATATACTTAATCTTAATAAGAAAGAATATAATAATAAATTACTTAGAACATATAAGATAAATTTCTTAATAGAAATCAAGATATTATTATTTATTAAAGTTAATTTATTAGTATAAAACTTTACTTAATCTATAAGGATGCGTGTTGAGGTAGTATGAAGAAAGTATATCTATTATAAAGTTAAGATAATATCTGTATTACTTAAAGTATTATTACTAATCTTTTATCTAGCTTTTTTTATAAATAAATATATTTATAAGAATTTTATAAATTATATATTATACTAGTATAATTATTTTATAAGAAATTATTTTTATAATATAAATATTTCTTATAATATATTATATTATAAGAATTATAAGAATTATTATTTTTATAATTATTCTCTTTCTTAGAATCTTGACTTCTAAGATTATTATTTATAAAAAATTAGATATTATTAAAATCTCTGCTATAAAATCTTCTTTATAAAAAAATTAATTAAAAAGAAAATAGTTTTTTTTTTATATAATATTTATTCTATACAAGTCTACTATAACTATTTTATATAATTATAATTATATTATTATTTACTATATTTTAGATTTTTATAATTATAATTAGATAATAAATACTGTAAGTATTTCTATAATTATAATTAAATAATAAATATAATATAATATTTCTAATTTAAATATAAATTAGAACTCGGGACTTAGAACTTAAAATTCTAAAAAAGAATTTTTTTTTTAAATTTTTTTTTTGTTTTTTTTCTTAATTTTTTTTATTTTTTAATCTTTTTTTTTTTAATCTCTGCAGCCCCTCTCTTTTAATCATTATTATTATTATAAATAAATATTTATTTAAAGAATTTTTATAATTATTTATATTCTTATAGCTATTTTATATTTTTATAATTATTTTATATTTTTTATAGCTTGCTTTATATCTTCACGGCTATTTTTATATCTTCGCGGCTGTTTTATATTTTCACAGCTATTTTATAATCTTTGTGACTTATTTTATATCTTTGCAGTTGTTTTCTATCTTTGTGATTTATTTTATATCTTCACAGTTATTTTTATATCTTCGCGGCTTATTTTATATCTTCGCGGCTGTTTTATATTTTTATGACTATTTTATAATTTTTATAACTTGCTTTATATCTTTATAGCTGTTTTTTATTTTTATAATTTATTTTATATTTTTATAACTATTTTATACTCTCGCGGTTCTAAAGTATTTATATTAGATTATAAGATATAATATTTTATAATTTTTTATTAACTTATAAATACTTATTACTTTATAAGTCTAAGATATATATAATTTAATCTAAGAATTATAATTAATTATCTTAATATTTTTTTTATATTATATATCTGCCGGCTTTTTCTTCTGTAAAAAAATTATTATTTTTATTACTAAATTTTTATTTTTTTTTTTATTTTTTTATTTTTTATTTTTTTTTTCTTACAAGTATCCGCGGTAAATAATTTTTTAGAAAAATTTATTTTATATTTTATAATTAATATAAAATTAAAATAATTTATTTTTATAACTACTATTACTACTACTATTATTATTATTATTAATATTATTATTATCTTTATTTTTATTTTTATTATTATTATTAATATTACTACTACTTCTATTATAATCTTTTTATTTTTTTTTTATAATAAATATCTATCTTCTTTATAAAATATAAAAAATTAATTTATATATAATTTATTATTTTATTAGCTAAGATTTCTGAGATAATCTAATTTTTTATAATATTATTTTCTATATTTTCTTATAATTTATTATTATAATAAAAATATTATTTTAAATAATATTCTTACTGCCCCCGCGACCCGCGAATAATAAATAAATAAACTATTTTTTTTTAAAAAATATACTTAGATTTATTTAAGATTAATTTATCTTATAAAATATTAAGATTATAAACTAGACTTTGACTTAATTTATAAATTTATTTATAATAAACTAATTTATTAATATTTCTATAAATATATTAATAATTTTATTAGATCTTTTTTTTAAATAAAATTATAATCTTTATTTAATTAAAACAAATATTAAATTATATAGCTAATAATATAATCTATTCTTTTTATTAAATTTAATAATTATTATTAATTAAAAATCTAGACTTAGTTTTATAAAACTTTTTTTATAACTAGAGCTAATCAGCTCTCTCTCTTTAATTAAATATATAATATATATTAATAATAATTATAAACAGAAATATAATAATTATATTTAAATTAAATATAAAATTTATTTTTTATAAATTAAGTAATTAATCTATCTATTTTTATTTTTATAAATATTTATTATATCTTATATTTTAAGCTATTATTAGATAAAAATTCTTATAGATAATTTTTTTATTATTTTATTATTTTTTTTTTTATTTTTAAATAAAACTATATTTATAAATAAATTTTTATAAAATTATAAATAATATAAATTTATAGCTAATTTTTAGATATTATTATTACTAAAATAATTCTTTTATTTAATTAAAATCTTAAAAATATGTTCTAACTCTATAAGATTAATAAATCTTTAAATAATATTTATAATTATTTTCTTTTATAAAAAAATATTCTTACAAGTCTATTTTATCTATTTTATAATATTTATAAAATAATAATATATAAATATATTATATATTTATAATTCTATAAATAATTTCAGTCTATAAACTTATAAGTCTATTTATTTAATAATATAATAAAATTCTTTATTTTATAAATCTAGTTTTTATTAGTCTATTTTTATAAAAAATATTTTATAAATAATTAAATTATCTTTTTAATATAAAGTATTTTATTTATTTTTATAATTATAGAATTATTTCTATTTTTTATAAGCAGAAATTAGATTTTCTTTATTTTAATATAAATTTTTTAAATATATTTAATTTATTCAGAAATTTTAATCTCTATTTTTTTTTTTATAAAAGTCTATCTTAATAACTTGCGGATATTTATAATAATAATATAAAAAAATAATTTCTTTATAAAGACTTATAAGATATTATTATATATAAATTTTATAATAAATAATAAATTTATTTAATTATTTTATTTGAAATTAATATAATTTTGCAAGTACTGCTTAAAAATATTATTTAATTTTTAATTTAATTATTAATTTATAAATAATAAGCTGTGCTTAGTTCTTTTTTTATTATAAATATATAAATAAAATCAGACTAAAAACTCTTTATAAAAATATTATTATAATTTATAATAATCTTCGCGAATATATTATATAAACAGAAAATTTTTTTAATAAAAATTTTATAAGATTCTCTTTATTAAGACTCTTTTATAAGAAAATAAAATAAACTATTTTATTATATTAATCTATTATTACTGAAATATTATTAAAAATCTCTTATAAGTTCTTAATAGTACTAGTACTTATAAATAAATTAATAATAAAATCTATTATTATCTTCTTTTAGAATTTTATAGATATAAATAGAGATTCTAATAATTTTTATTATTTTTTATTAATTATTTTATTATCTTAATATACTCTGCAGGCCTGATAGTATTTATTTATAAAATTATTTATTCTTAATTATTAGAATTATTATAATATTAATATTAATATTTTCTTATTTATAAAATAATCTGTAATAAAATTATTATATAGTTTTATAAATATTTAAAACTTAAAAATATATTTATTTAAAATATATAATTATTTTATTTTTTATAAAAGATTTTTATAATCTTTTTATTATAAAATTTTATTTATTTTTTTTTTTTATAATTTAAAATTTTTAGAATCTCTTAGTTCTTCGCGGATTTTTTATATTTATTAATTTTTTATTAATATTATAAATAATGTGGCTAGCAGCTCTATAAAAGAATTCTTATAATATAATTTTTTATAATAATAATATTATTTATTATCTTTTTTTTTATAATTTTCTATATACTTAAAATATATTTATAAGTAAAAATCTATCTAATATTTATAAATAAAGCTTTTATTTTTATATTTTCTAGCTTTTATAATTTAAATAGATTAAATAATTATTATAAAATTAATTTATCTAGTTTTTTATAATTCTTAGCTATTATTTTTTTTTTTAATTTAAATATTATAAAAATATATCTATAATATTCTATATATCTGGATAATAAATAAAATAAAATTAAAATATTATAAATTATTATATTTATTATATCTATCTTTATAATAGCTCTGGGCTCGTCGCGAAGTATTTAAGATTTTTATAATTAATAAATATCTTTACTATAAGATCTATTTTCTTTAATTAATAATATTATTCTTTAAATAACTCTATTATTATAAATAATTTTTAATTATAAATTCTATAATTTCTTTCTGCTGTAATTATTTTTTATAAATAAAATATAATTAAAATTTACTAATTATTTATATTTCTTTATAATAATATATTATTAATTATAAAATTAGATATATCTATTTTAATATATATTTATTTTTTTTTAAATAAATAATTATAATTTTTTCTGTGAATATTATCTTTAATTACCTAAAATTTTTATAAATATTAATTATAAAAAATTCTATATCAGATTTTTTTTTTATAGAATTTCTTAGTAAGATTTATAAATAAGATTATTATTTATAAGTATTTTTAGATAAATTATTGATATTAATTTATAAATTTTATAAATTATAATATATTTTTATATTTTATAACTTTAATTACTTGTAGATTATTATAATTTATTCTAATTTTATTTATATATTTTTATAATTAATAATAAATCTAAGAAAATTAATTTCTATTTATATAAAATAATACTTATTTAATTTTATATATAGATCTATCTTAATTAAAATATATATAACTTTATAAACTAATTTTTATATATTTTTAGATCTCGCGAATATATTATAATATTATTAAAATAAATAATTATAAAATTATTTAAGTACTCCGCGAATAAGAAATTTATAAAATCTTAAAATTCTGTGAATATATTAATTAGTCTAAATAATATAATTAAATATTTAAATAAATTATACTTTATTTAAAAAATTATTTTCTATTTATAATCTGTTGTGATTCTTATTTTATAATAAATTTTATAAAAATTAAATTATATAAATTATAATATCTTTATAAGCTAATTAATATAGCTATTAATTTATAATAATAAATATTTATTCTTAATAATTTATTTATTTAGCTTATAATAATTAATATATACTCACAAGTTTTTATTCTTTTTTTTATAAAGAGAACTAGTGCTTTAATAAATAATTTTAAATATTAAATTTATTTATATATAAAATATTCTTATAAATATTCTTAGAGTATTTTCTACTCTGTAAATAATATTTTATAAATTAGATCTATTTTTAATTTATAATCTTTTTTTAGATTAATTTTTAAATTAATATCTGATTATAAGAATAGATAATTTATTATTTTATTTTTTATAAATATTATTTTAAATTTATAAAATTATTTTAAAAATATTTTTAGATCTATTTCTTTATAAATAGATCTAATTATTATAATTTATAATTATTTAATTTTTAGTTCTTTTATAAGAAACTCTATTATAGTAATATATTATATTTTAATTTATTATTTCTTATAAAATCCTAAATAATATTAATTAAACTCTATAACAGAAATCTCTGTTTAGATTTATAATATATTTAATATAATTTTTTTATATTAAATATTATAATAATAATTTTTTTATAAATCTTATAATTATTTTTTATATCTGTAAGATTAATCTTAAATATTATAATTTCTTTTAACTAAATATTATTATTATTTAATAATTTTATAAAACTCTTTATAGATATTACTAATTATTCTATAATTTTTATTATTATTATAAATATCAGATTTATTTCTATATTTATATTAATTAAGATATTAATTTTTTTTAAATAAATTAGTCTTATTTTATGCGAGTAGTTATTCTTATAATCTTAAAATAAAATATATTATAAAAAATATATTTATTAATTTCTTATAATCTATTCAGACTATAAGTTATTTCTTAGAATTTTTATTTTTATATTAATAATAGTTCTTTATAATATAATCTTATTTTTTATAATTAAAATATTTTATTATCCCTGCGGGCACTGATATAGAATCTTATAAAATAAATATTTTTAATATATTTAATTATAAAATATTTTTCTATAAAAGTTTCTTATAATAATTCTAATTATTAGATTATTTTATCTAATTTATAAGTAATAATAATTTTTTTTCTTATAAATAACTAGTCTTTTTATTTTATTAATTAATACTTAATCTTAACTTTATAAATAATATAATTAAATCTTATTTAATAATAAAAAAATCCAGCTACTTGCAGATTTTTTATTTTATATTTTATAAAAATAACTTAAAAAATAAATATAACTATATAATATTTAATTTTTATATTTTATAATCTAGCTTTATTTTTATTTTTTTTAATATTATAAATATATAAAGTTCTTTTCTCTTTTATAGAAGATTATTTTTAAAATTTATAATTATATTTTTTATTTATAATTTTTTAGATTATTTAATTATATTTTAAGAAATTTATAAAAATTTATCTAATTATTCTCTTAGAAGAGTTTCGCGACTTTATTTTTTTATAGATTATTAAGTATATAATTTAAATAAATTATTATAATTTATATTTATTAATTCTTATTTTAATTATTAGTCTCTGTAATAGATTTCTACTAAGTAATAAATAATTAAAAAATAATATAATTATAGTACTATAATATTTACTATTTTATAAAGAATATATATATATATTAGTCTTTTTTAATTTTATAGATAAAATATCAGAATTATTTAGAGATTTATAAGTTTTTTTATTATTTATAAAAATTCTAAGTCTCTACTCTAGTTCTATAATTTATTAAAATATATTTAATTATTTATAAAAATTTTTAAAAAATAATAAGATTATATCTACTTTAATTATTTCTTTTATAATAATTTTGCAATTAATCTTTAGAAAATTAAGAAAATTCTTATAAATATAATATCTAATATTTTATATAAATATAGTTTTAATAAATTATCTTGCAGAT
This sequence comes from Aspergillus heteromorphus CBS 117.55, assembly GCF_003184545.1. Lineage (NCBI taxonomy): Eukaryota > Fungi > Ascomycota > Eurotiomycetes > Eurotiales > Aspergillaceae > Aspergillus > Aspergillus heteromorphus. The sequence goes on from NW_020290464.1 coordinate 40,819, forward strand.
TTTAAATAATAAGATTATAAGAATATATATTAAGATAGTATAAAGAAAATATATTTATTATAAAATTAAGATAATATTTATATTATTTAAAGTATTATTACTAGTCTTTTATCTAGCTTCTCTCGCGAATAAATATATCCGCGAGAATTCTATAGATTATATATTATACTAGTATAATTACTTTACAAGAGACTGTCTCTGCAGCATGAGCATTTCTTATAATATATTATATTGCGAGGGTTATAAGGATTACTATCCTTACAGAATCAGTATTATAATAAATAAGAAGACTAAAATAAAGCAGAGTAAAATCTAATACTTTCTTCAAGTAATAGTAGTTTTAAATAATAATAATAAAATAAATCTTAAAGAGATTAATAATATAATATATAATTTTATTTATTATATAAACTATATTAAAGTATATTTTAATAATTAATTAAATAAAATATTTAAATTATTTTTGATATATTTTAGTTTTATTAATTATAGTAAGATCTCCAGGATCTTTAATAATTGGAATAATCTTAAGATAATATAAAATAAAAAAAGACTTATAATTCTTAATATTAAATTATTTTAAAATATTAAAAAATATAATATTTTTATAAGACTATAATATTTTTAATATAATAAATATAATTTATATTAGGAAATTAATTTCTACAGCTGTTATAAATATATTTAAATATTTTATTAATTATATTTTTAATTTTTTTAATATAATCAACATTAGATAAAAGCAATAAAATATTATTAATAATAATATAAATATAAATATTACTGTAAATAAGAGTAATATAATTTATCTATATATATATATAAAGCTTTATAAAATAAAGAAATTATATAATAATATATATTATATTTTGAATAATTATTTTAAGCTTTAAATAATTTTAAAAAATAATTTATAATAATCTAATTCTTTAAAATCCTCTAAGAGATAAATAGAAAATAGTTTATATAATTTAATATTTAAAAGAATAGCTATAATATAGATATTATATAGATATTATTTAAATTTTATAATTAAAATAATAAACAATTTTAAATTTATTAACTTTGTAATAACTGTATAGATTTTATATATTTTAAAATCTTTATTTAATTTTTAGTTATAATTTTTTATAAAAATAAATTTCTTTAATTTAAAGTTAATATAATTTATATATTATCTTTACTCTTAAAATATATTTTATATAATCTCTAAAATATCTTTTTTATATTTATATATTAATCATATATCTTATTAAATTATAAAGCTTCTACTTGAAAATATAAATAATTTAATAATAAATTAAATAAATAAAGATTAGTTTTAAACTAGAAAGAATTATAGTAGTAATAATAGAAAATAAGAATTTAATAAAATTAATTTTTTTTAATATCTATATAAAATAATTAGTCTGTTATAAAATATTGAATAAATCAGAAATTATATTACTCATAATGAAAAGATCATAATAATTAATCTTAATATATCTATTACTCCTGTATTATTAAATTTAAAATTGATATTAAGATTCTCTCTAATTAATTAATAGATTAAGAGATGATTATAGATTAAGACTAAAATATATTAGATATTAATAAACTTTAAAGAATTAAATTAGATTAAATAATTAGTTTAAGTTAAGTAATTAAGAATAATATTATTATTTCTTTAAATCTAGAATACTGGGTTTATAAGTATATAAATTAATATAATATATATATAATAGATAATAAAACTTATTTTTAAAAATATTACATAATATAATAATTCTCAATTAATTATTTAAAGATTTAAATTCTGTGTAGATTTAAACTATTTTATAATATTATAAAAAGGTTTTACTTTATTAATAATAATATTATCAATAATAAGCTATTTTATAAAAGACTTAGTATTAATATTTATATTATTAAAGATTCTAATAATATTAGTATTTAGACTATTATAGTCTATACTTAGAATATTTATTAAGATTAATTTAATAAAGATATCTATAACTAACTTTAGAAAATTATTATAAATTATATTAGTTAAAGAATTATTATATTCTTAATTATAATTATAATCTGTATTATAATCTTGTTTATTATCTTTAATTTAATATTTATTCTTAATATTTATTTTATAATAATAATTACTTAAGAAATAATCACTGTTATATTATATTATATAAAATTAGAATTTATAAAATTAAAAATTAAAAAAATCAATATTAATTAAAGTTTAGAATTATTATAATCTCTGTAACAATCTCAATTATAATTATAATCTTATTTTTAATTATATAATATAATAATTATATTCTTAGTAAGATAGATGGATAATATTTTTTAATTATATTAAAAAATAATAAAACCTTAATAAATATTATATAAATTAAGTTTTAATAAATAATTTTACCTAATTAAAATTAGAAATTATTATACTATATAATCTTCTTATAGAATAATTTAAAAAGTATATAAATTTATTTTAATTAGATAATTTAATTATATTATACAGGCTATTGATTATTTTAGCTTATTCTTCTAAGAAAAAAAAAAGATTAATTTTAATAAAGTTTTTTCTATTAATTATTTTTCAAAATTTAAAAATTTATTAAAATATATTTATTAAAAGAAAATTACTTTAATTTTATTTATTTAAAATTTTTATATAATTATTCTTAAGTTTTGTATTATATTATATATATATATATATATATTAGCCTTTTAATAAATCTATATTAATATAACAGCAGCTTTAGTAATATTATTTCAATTTTTTAGATATTTATATATAAAACTAATTATAATAATATAATATTAGAATTTCTTATAATAAGATTTACTCTTAAAAATATTTTAATAATATTAATTTTTAACTCTTAATATTTATATTAATAATTCTTTTATTTAGAAGAGTTCTGATTATAATATAATTTAGAAAATATTTTAATTACTTTAAAATTAAACTTAGTAAATCTTTATTAAATATATTAGAAAGAATCTCTAAAAATTAATAATTACTTAGAGATTATATAATAAAAGAAAATTAAAGAAATATTTATTAAAAAAATAAAATTATTTTATTAAGATAGATTATTCTAAATTAATAAAATAAAATAAAATCTGTAATAAAATTATAATATTAAAAAAAGATAATAATTAGATTTTATAAAATATATATAATAGGAGATATATTTAAATAGTTATAATTATAAAAAAATCTAAAAGAGCTAAAAATTATTAAAATTAATAATGAAATTAATTAGATATAATTTTAAATTAGAGTATCTAATAAATTTAATAAAATTAAATTTAATACTAAGCAGAAGAGCTTATAATTTATATAAAAAATATAAGAAAATAAAAAATTAATAGATTTTACTAACTAGAGATAGCTGTCTACTTAGGATATTAGCAGAATATTAAGTCATATAACTAATAATATAATATCACACAATACAGTCTAATATAAACAAGCAAGCAATTAATTTTAAAATAAAGATTAATTAATAAAATCTTAAACTAGACTATTTTGAATAGCTACTTATTTATATAGTATATAACCATTCTTGAGCATATTATTCTAATAATATCAATATGAAATATATATATATATATAATAGAATATGTTGGACCATATTGCATGATATCATATCATCAGTCATATGACTTAACACTCTGCCAGTATCTTAAGTAGATAGTTATCTTTAATTAGTTAAATCTATTAATCTTCTGCTTTTTTATATTTTTTATATAGATTATAAGTTTTTTTATTTAATATTAGATTTAATTTTATTAGATTTTACTAGATACTTTCCTCTAATTTAATATCTGATTAATTTTATTATTATTTTTAATATTTTAAATTTTCTTAAATTCTTTTCTTATAATCACAGCCACTCGGGTGTGTTTTTTATTAAATATATTTTATAATATCTAACTATTATCTTTTTTTAATATTATAATTTTATTACTAATTTACTTTATTTTATTAATTTAAAATAATCTATCTTTATAATATATTCTTACTTTCTTAATAAGTATTTTTTTAATTATCTTTATTTTATTATATAATCTCTAAGTAATTATTAATCTTCAGAGATTTTTTTTAATATATTTAATAAAAGATTTATTAAATTTAATTTTAAAATAATTAAAATCTTTTTTAAATTATATCACAACCAGAACTTCTTTAAATAAAAAAAATTATTAATATAAATATTAAGAGTTAAGAATTAATATTATCAGAATATTCTTAAGAAAAAATCTTATTCTAAGAAATCTTAATATTATATTATTATAATTATTTTTATATATAAATATCTTATAAAATTTAATAATATTGCTAAAGCTGCTATTATATTAATATAGATTTATAATAAAGCTAAAATATCATGAAGACATAGGAAGTGACCACACAAGGCGACGGGAAATAATGAGTTGATTTAGATAACAGGGGCCAGGGATCCCAGCTTCTAAAATAAGAGGCGCGGTTATATATCTTAAAGTAGTTATTAGTAATATATCTCTTAGCTATGATTTCTAAAGTTTTGTAAATTATTTAACTAGATAATATATATAAAATTATAATAAAATAATTATAAAAAAAATTATTTTTTTAATATTTAATTATTATTTTATTTTTTTAAGATAAAATATTTTTTTAAATATTTTAAACTTTATTATTTAAAGAGACTTAGTCAGTTTATTTATTATATTCTTTTTAAGAGAATCTAATAAAACTTAATCTATTTGTATTTTTAAATATTTCTAATAAATTAAATATAATTATTAAATTATTTAATAATCAGAATATAGTTCTTCTTATAAATTAGATTAATAATATTCTAATAATTTATATAAATTAAGATATAATTAAATATTAGTATACTGAATATTTTAATTAATTATTTAATTTATAAATCTTTTTTAATAATTTTTTTATATATAATTAATTTAATTAAAATTAAGAATTTAATAATAATCTCTTATTTTTTAATTAATTAATTAATTAATAATTTAGCAAAGAAAATAATAAATATTTTTATTAATTTATAATCTAAATAATTCTAATATATTATATTATATTATATTTCTATAAAATTAGTATACTTTAGAATTAGAATAAGATTATATTTATTATTTTTAAAATAATAGAGAATATTTTTTATAGCTGTTATATTATATAATATCAGACTTTAATAATAATATTATAAATAAAAAATAAAATATATAATATTAGATTTTATATATATTAATAATTAATTTAATTTATTTATTATTATTATATAATTCTTAATATTATTATTATTATATTTCTGATTCTCAGGCCTGAATTTCTAATATTTAAAATTTATAAAATAATTTTTTAATAATATTTTATTTATATTATAATACTTTAAAAAATCTTTAATATAAATATTCTAATTTATAATAATAAAATTATTAATATATAATATAATTAGACTTAATTTTTATAAATAGAGATAAAGTTTTTTAATAATATTCTTAAAATTAAATATCTGCAGTTATTTATTAAAAATCTTATTCTAAAAATAATTTACTTATTTAAACTATATAATATATATTTAATAAAATAAATATTATTATCTTTCTTAAATTTAGTTAATTATTTTATATAAATAAGTCTATTATTAATAGTTATATATAAATATATAATAATTATATTAATTTATTTTTATTTAAATTTTTTAATAATAATTTTTATAAATTTTATTTTTATAATAATATTAAAGATTATATATATATATATAATATTATAATCTTTATCTATTTATTAATAATTATTATAAATTATTTAATAATTTTTAAAATAATTAATATATTTATCTTTATTAATCTTTATTATATAAATCTATTTATTTAAGATTATATAAGTATCTTTATATATTAAATAGAATATAATCTTAAATATTTATATTTTTTATAGATTTTATAATTTCTTCAGTATAATCTTCCGCCAGTAATTTATATATAATAATAATATTACTGATTTATATATCTTAGAAATAAATATATTTATTATATATATTTATATATTAGAAGCTATAAGAGTTATTTTATTTTTCAAATAAATTAAAGATTTATCTTTAATTTTATAATTCAAAATTTATATTATCTATATTATCTTTTATTTTCTTTTCTTAATAATATACTTTGATAATACTATAATCTTATTATCTTAAATAATAATATAGATATTATTTTTAATTATATTAAAATTATTAATTAAATCTGACTAATTTATTAACTTGCCAATACTTGATAATTTATATAATTTAGATAATATAAATAATAATAATATTTAATATAAGTAATATAAAATATCTGTGATCTATATAGTATATATATTATTAAATAAGAATCTTATATAAATATTTTAAATATTCTTTTTTAATTAAAAATTATATACTCCTTTCAGCTGCAGAATAATATTATTATTAAAATAAAAATATCTAATAATAATTTAATTAATATTATAAAACAGATATATTTTCTAAGATATTAGAAAATCTTAAATTATAATAATTTTTATTAAAATTTATTATAATTAGTCTTTATTAATATTATAATCAGTAAAATTATTAAAAAAAGTTATAGAGATATTCTTCTGTTCTTTAATACTATTATAAATAAAGAAAAGAATAAGTCTAATAGAAGATCGGATAATATTAAATCTGATAGAAGATTAAATAATATTATTATTTCTTTTAATTTATTAAGAATCTTTTAGATAGAATATAATTAATTAAATAAAATATAATTTTAAAAATAATTAAAAAATTATTTAAATTCTTCTGTATATTAATAATAAATCTCTTGTCTAAGAACTTTTAATAATTATTTTATATTTAATTACAGATAAAAGAATAGTATAATAATCAGAATTATTTTTTATAAATCTAATAAATTATAATTAATATTCTATAGAGATTTCTATATTAAAATCTGGATTATTCTTATTATTATAATATATCTTTATTTTATATAACTTAATATAATATAATTAATAGATTTTATAATTTAAAAAATTCTAAATCTTTAATATATAATTATATTTTTTCTTATAGCTAATCAGATATTTTTTAACTATTCTTAAAAATATCTTTTTTATTTATATATATATCTTTTTAAATAGATAAATATATATTTAATATCTAAAAATATACAGAAAATCAAGAGCAGACTTTAAATTAAATAATTTATAATATTTATATTATTTTTATAGCAAAGATTTATCAGTCTTATTATTTAAATAAATTAATTAATTAATAATTAGATTAGCAGTATTAATCGCAAAAGACTATATATTCTTAGATAGATTATTATTAATAATTATTATATAAGCTATTTAATTAAAATAATCTTTATATTATTCTAAAGATTTATTAGTCTTGAATATATAATATAATATTAAAATAATATATATTAATTAATCTTTAATCTACTTAATAAAAAAATTAAACTTAGTATTTCTATTAAGATACTAGTATTATATTTATTTAGTAATTAATATCTTATATTTTTTAATAAAATACTTTAATTTAATATCTATATTCTTAATTTTTAGAAAATAAACTTCAGATTATTAAATAATAAAATTAAGTATAATTAAATATATATAATATCTACTATATTTTATTAGCTTTATTAACTAAATATTAGTAGTTTATAATATTAAGAAATTTATATCTATAATAATTAGATCTTAACTAATAACTTACTTAAACTTTATTAATAAATATAACTTATAATTAAATTATATAAAATTATAAATCTTAAGTTAATTAATTATTATAATAACTTTTAATTTAAAAATATCTATATATTCTAATTATTAATATAATAATATTAGATTAAGTATTATAATTAATATAATTTTTAAATTCTTATATTTATTTAATTTAATAAATAGAATTTTATATTTTTTATAAATTTTATTAATAATCTTCTGAGTTCTAATACTTTGAATAATAATATTAAAATAATCTTATATATTATATATTTTATAAATTAAGATTCTGCTAAAGATTTTAAAATTTATATTTAAATAATAATATATAATATTATATATCTCTGTCTGTTCTCTATAACTATTATTAAAATAAAAGAAAATTATATTATAATTCAGAATATAATCTGCTATACTATTAAAAATATTAAATTAATATAAAATGTTGTTTAATTAATAAAAAATATAATTAATAAAATAATTATAATTAAAAATAATATAATAATCAGCTTCTGAATTCTAAATCTATTAATTTTTTATATTTAGAATTTTATATTAAGAGTTATAGATTAAATAGATATAATAATATTATTAATATCTTTATCTATCTTAATATAAAAAAAGAAAGATAAATATTTTAATATATATTTTTTCTCTATTATCTTCTTTATAAAATCTAGTATAGTATATTATATTAAGTAATAAAAGTTCTTATTATTTAATATTAATATAAAAATATTAGACTGCTCTAAAAAAGTTTTATATAAAATAAATTAATCTAATATAATAATTTATTTATTATTCTTAGATTAATATTTTTAAATATTTTATTTAAATATTTAATCTGAATCTTGCAGCTTTGAAATTAAATAAAAATAAAAATATAATTTATAATTACTTAAAATTCTATAATATATATATTTATTATTTATCAAATTATTAAGATATTTTAATTAATATTATTAATAATTATAATTTATTATATTTTTTAGAAACTATCTTCATTATTTATTCTTTGATATTAACTTTATATTAATATTATTATTCTTTTTTTTTTAAATTAAATATTTTAAATTTAGATATCTTTATTTATAAATTAGTTAGAATAGTCAAGATTATAAAAATTAAAGAAACTATAATAATTATCTTTTTTATAATTTTAGTATAAAAATAATTAAATTATTATTTAATATATATCTTTAGTTTAATCTTATTTATCTCTAGTCTTTAAATAATATATTAAAATAATATATTATTTTTAAGCTTATATAGTAATATAATTATAAAAATATAAAAAAATAATATAATATTAAAATATATAATATAATTATATATCTTATAATATATAATATAATTATATATCTTATAATATATAATATAATTATATATCTTATAATATATAATAAAGTCTAGAATTAATAAATATTAGATTCTTTTTAAAATAATAAAATTATTAATTATATTTATAATCTATAGTTTATTATTATTAAATATAATATTATATATAGCAGTCTATATATTATTTATATATTTAATAAAACGATCAGGATTTTATAGTTTTTTTTATAAATTACTTTAATATCTGACTTAATAATTATATAATTATTTATCTAAATTAATTTTATTATCAGTAATAATATTCAGAGCTTTGAATAGATTAAGATATATTAAAATTAATAAATTATTTATAATTAATAATAATTAGTTTTTATTAAATCTGTCAGATCTAATTCTTATATATAATTATATTATTAAGAATAGTCTGAAGATTACTAATTATAATTAAAAATATAGATTTAAATAAATATTTCTTTTAATATATTTAATTAATTATAAAAAATAAAATTATATTATTAATATTATTAGCTATACTTAAAATAATTAAAATATTAAGAATATAAAGTCTAGAGTTAATAAATTAAATTATTTAAAAATATATTTATTAATATTAATAAAAATAACTCTTCAGATCTATCTTTATTATTATAAAATAATAATATATTATATTAATATATTAAAGAGCTAAATAAAGAATTTAAAACAAATCTACTAAATAATATACTTAAAATATCTTATAATAATAAAAAATATTTATAAAATATTTAGAAATTATTAGATATCTTCTAAATAACAAATCGCCGGGCTTATAATCTTAGAAAAATATAAAAAATAATTATATAAGATAATAGAAAATAATAAGTTAATTTAGATAACAGAGATCAGAGATCTCGGCTTCTGAAGTAAAAGGCACGATTATATGTTCTAAAGTAATCACTGCCAATAAAATATATATATAATATAATAAAAAGCTTAAAAATAATTATATAAAAAATTTAAATAAATAAAATTAAATTAATTTTTTTTAATAAATATATTCTATTAATTTATTAATTCTAATATTTTTTTTATATTTTAAAAATATAAATTACTGCTGATATATATAATAAAATTAAAAAAATTTATAAAATACTAGAAAATATTAATATTTTTTCTAAATTTTAAAAAATAATTAATATAAAATATTTTATTAATATTAACTCTTTTATTTTTTTAAAAAAATAGATTAAAATAATTAATAATCTGCACAAGATAGCTGAATTATTTGAATAAATTAAATTTATATATTTTTAAATTATTTTATAAAATAATTCTATATTATAATAATTTCTAATCTTAATTAGTTATAATAATTTCTTAAAATCTAATTTATATAATATCTATTAAAAATCTACTATCTTTAAATATAATTAAAAGATATTATTAATCTATTTTACTAATAATATAATTATTATATTATATAATTAAGAATAGAATTATAGCTATAATAGAGACTATAATAAAAATTATAATAATTTTAATTTTTAATTAATTAAGATTTCTTAAATCTCTGATTCTATAAATTATAACTTTATATAATATAATTATTATTAATCTTATAATAATTATTTCTTAAGTGACTATTATTATAAAAAAAATAATAAAAATAAAAATAAAGCTAAAAATAATAAGCAAGATTATAACAGAGATTATAAATATAATAAAAAATATAATACTTTTTTAATTAATATAATTAATAATAATACTCCAGAATTAGCTGCTGACATCTCTATTAAACTAATCTCAGCAAATATCTTAAGCATAGACTATAATAGTCTCAATGCCAACATTGTTGGGATCTTTGATAACACAGATATCGATGCTGACGCTTCTGAGGTTGGACCATATTGCGTGATATCACGTCATCGGTCACATGACTCAACACCCTGCCGGCACCTCAAGTAGGCAGCCGCCCCTAGCTAGTTGAATCTATCAACCTTCTGCTCCCTTGCATCCTTCGTACAGAATATAATAAATAAAATAATATTCAATAAGATATATATATTTATTAATATTATTTTTAATAGTAGTTAAAAAATTAAAAAGATTAAAATATATCAGAAAGTCTTAAGTATTTAAGATTTATATAAAATTCTAGTATTTATTATTAATCCCGCGCCTGATATAAATAAAAATATAAATTATTAAACCTTTTTTTAATATCTAAGTATTTTTAAGAGAATATTAGTATAAATTGTATTATTAAACTATTTAAAAATAATAAATATTCTAATTCTTTTGTAATTATATATTATTTAATTAAAGAAACAATTTTAATAGCTATAAAAGAGATAATTATTAAGATTATTATTGGACCATATTGCGTGATATCACGTCATCCGTCACATGACTCAACACCCTGCCGGCACCTCAAGTAGGCAGCCGCCCCTAGCTAGTTGAATCTATCAACCTTCTGCTCCCTTGCATCCTTCGTACAATTATTATATAAATAATTCTGAATTAATATGTTTAATAGTATAAAATATTTTAGTCTATTATCTTAGACCGCAATAAATAATTTATAACAAAAATATAAAAATAATTATATAGTTTTATTAAAATTAAAAAATAATTTTTTATTATTTCTTATTTTTAAATAAATAGAATTACTGAACAGAGAAATAATATAATTAAAATCTATTTGTAAATATATCTATAATATAATTAGTGTAATTAAACCTAACTTCTTTTATTTATAAAATTAATTATTAACTTACAGATCTCTGCTATTATAAAAATATTTTCTTTTTTTAATTATAAATACAACTTATCTTTTTAATCTAATTAAAGACTAGTCTACTTTATATAAAGGTATTCTTGAGAGCTTTATATAGATAAATAAAATTATTATTTATATAATTAGAGAAGTTAGTAACAAGATATAAGTATTATATATATATATATATATATATATAATAAAAAGCTAAGAGATAGATTAATAAACTCAGAATATCTGTATCTATATATTAAAGAAATAATATAATTTACTTAAATCCAAAAGATTATTATTACTAATTAATTTAGTAACAAGCTAGATTAAAAAAGAAAGTTCTTTTATATAATATTCTTATTATTCTCACTACTTATATTATAATAATTAGTTTATAGATTATTATTTCTTTCAGAAGAATATTTAAATTGATATAAAACTAGTCTATTTCATAAAATATTGAAATTATAAACTAGATTTAGGCTTAGTTTATAAATTTATCTCTAAAAATCAAATTTATAAATAATTATAAGTAGATACTAATAATTTTATTAGATTCTTTTTTAAATAAAAACACAGTCTCTGTTAAATTATATAAAATATTGAAATATTATATAATTGATACTAAGATCTATTTTCTTTATGAAACTTAATAATTTATATTAATTAAAAATCTGTATTTAATTTTATAGAATTTCTTTTATAATTAAAGCTGGCTGGCTTTTATCTACTAATTAAATATATAATATGTATTATAATTCTTTAAATTTAAAAATATGTATAATATATATCAGTAATAAATATAATCAAAAATATAATAATTATATTGAGATTAATCATAAGATCTATTCTTTATACAATTAAGGAATTAGCTTATTAACTTTTATTCTTATAAATTATTACTATAGTTTAACTGTTACTAACATAATTATGAACTTTAATAAATAGTCTTTTTATTATTATAGTATTTTATTCCTTTTATTTTTTAATAAAGGCTATTCTTATCAGTAAACTTCTTATAATGTTATAAATAATATATATATATATATATATATATAGTTTATTTCTAGATATTACTTTTACCAAAATATTTTTATTAAGATCTTTATAAATCTATTTTATTTTTATAAAATTAATAAGAACTCCTCTGAGTAATATCTATAAGTATTTTTGTTTATATAAAATATTTTATTAAGTTTATTTTATTTATTTTATAATATATACAGAGCAGTAATATATAATATATATTATAAATTTCTAAACATATAGATATTTTTAGTTTAAAAACATAAATTTCTATTTATTTAATAATATTATATATTTTTGACTTTAGAGTTCTACTTTCTTATTAGTTTATCTTTGTAAGAACTACTTTATAGATAGCTAAATATAATATATTAATATAATATAATTTATTTATATTTTATAATTATATAATCCTGGTTATTTTATATAAGCTTTAAATAGATTTTTCTCTATTCTTATATAAATTTTATAAATATATTTAATTTTACTAAAAACTTTAATCTTTGCTTTTTTTTATAGACATTAAATTTAATTATCTGCAAATATTTTATAATAAAAATAAAAAGTATAATTTCTTAATAAAGACTTATAAGATAATATTAAATATAAATCTTATAAATATTAATAAATCTATTTTATTATTTTATTCAAGATTAATATAAATTTATAGATATTATTTAAGAATACTATTAAGTATTTTATTTAATTATTAATTTATAAATAATAAGCTGTGCTTAGCTCTTTTTTATTTTCGGCATATAAATAAAATTAAACCAGAAATCTTTTATAAAGATATTATTATAATCTTTATATAATACCCTTCATAAATATATTACACAAATACAAAATCTCTATAAGATTCTTATTATTAAGGCTTTTTTATAAAAGAAAAATAGACTATTTTATTATACTTGTCTACTATTATTAAGATACTATTGAAGATTTCTTATAATTCTTATATAATACTAGTATTTATAGATAAACTAATAATAAAAATTATAATTATATTCTTTTAAAGTTTTATAAATATTAATAAAGATTTTAATAATTTTTATTAGTTTCTATAAATTATTCTATTTTCGTAATATATTTTATAAATTTAGTAATTTGTTTTTCCCAAGCTGCTTAGTTTTTTATATTAAAATCTTTATAATAGTTATACTAATATTCTCTTACTTATCTTTAAAGAATTAAGAAAGTATATAATATTTAAAATAAAAAGAAGATAAAGCAATAGAAATATTTTTATAATAAAGAAATTGAAAGAAAATAGATTATTATATAGCTTTATAAATATTAAAAGCTTAAGAATATATTTATCTAATACATAAAGCTATTCTGCTTTTTATAAAAGATTTTTCTAATTTCTTTATTATAAAAATATTTCTATTTCTTTATCTTTTTTTAATTCAAACTTTATATAATTTCTTAATTTTTTATAAATTCTTTATATTTATAGATTGTTTTCTTAATTTTTTAAATATTATACTATAAGAATAGTAATCCTTATAACACTTATAATATATTATATTACAAGTAAAATTTCTACTGCAGAGACAGTTTCTTGTCAAGTAATTATATTAATATAATCTATAATCTATAGAGTTCTTGTAAATATATTTATTTATAAGAGAAGCTAGAAAGAAAACTAGTAATAATATTTTAAATAATATAGATATTATCTTAATTTTATAATAAATATATTTTTTTATATTATACTAATATATATTTCTATAATTCTATTATTTAAAATATATAAAATAATCTATCAAAATTATATTTATATAAAATATTAGATATTATATTTATAAAAGTTCTTTTAATTCTTTTAAGACTATTTATAAAAGTATTATAGAGAAATTAATTAAAATAAATATAATTTTATTATTTTCTAAATATTTTTATAAATAATTAAATATATTTCTATAAATTACAGAACTAGAAAAGAGACTTAAAATATTTATAAATAAAGAAGAATTTATAAATCTCTGAGTAATTCTAATATTTTATTTATAAAATTAAAAAAAAATAATATATATTTATATATATTTTATAAAATAGTAAATACTATAATACTTATAATTATATTATTTTTTAATTATTTATTATTTAGTAAAAGTCTATTATAAAATTTAATAATTAAAATAAAGATTAGTAAATATAAATTATAATAATCTATCTAGATTATATTTTTAATAATTTATAATAAAATAAAGCTGTAAAGCTCTTTTAAAAAAATAATTAAATAAATCTTTATAAATTTCTTTAATATAGCTGAATAATTCAGTGAATTATAAATAAAAAATATAATTATAAATTCTGAGAGAAATGTTTATAAAAGAAAACTTTATATATTTATAATATTAAAAAAATAAACACTAAAACTAAATTATAAAGTATAGAAATTAAAGATTATATAATTATATCTATAGAATATAAAATAAAAGATTTATAAATAATGAAATTTTTTATTATTAAATAAAATCTAATTAAACTACTTATAAAATTAGGATTACAATATTAATTAATAAAATAAGAAGACTAATTATATATATAAAAGAAATTATTATTTTTTATAAATTCAATAAAATAATCTAATAATTAGAGCTATTATAAAATATCTTTATAAAAAAATATTTTATAATTAAATGTATTAAAAATATCTATTCTGTAAGACTTTATATTAGTATTTATAAAAATAATAAAATATTTTTATTATAAAAACTAAGATTATATCACAAAGAATTATTATTAATATAAAAATAAAAATCTTAAAAAAATAATTTATAGTCTAAATAAATTATAAAAAACTAGTAAATATATTTCTTATAATATATTTTATTCTAAGACTATAAGAATAATTATTTTTATAAAATAAAATTAATCTATTTAAAAAGATTAATATTTTAATAAATATAAATATAAAAATAAATCTAATATCTATAATATTAATAAAAACTATAGAATAATTAATAATATTTAGATACAGATTACTATAATAATATCTAATATAAAGAAAATTATATTAAATATATTATAAATTTAAATAAACATCTCTGTTATAAATTTTAACTAATATCATTTAAGATTCTATAAAAAATAATAAATTAAAAAATATTATATTATTATAACAGAGTTTCTCGCGGAAAGATTAAAGATTAAATAATTATAAATTATAATAATTAAATCTATTTATAAAAGAATAAATTTAAAAATATTTCTAAAATCATTTTACAATTTAGAATAATATTTATAAAGAATAGAATAATAAGCTATTTATTTTTATAAGTAAATATTAATCCAAAAATTAATCTAAGAGAAAATTATAAATTAAAAGTAAAATTAATTTATAAAATATTATTAGCGGAGTAGAAAATATTTTAAAAATATTTATAAAAATATCTTATATATAGATAGATCTAGTACTTAAAGTTATTTATTAAAATATTAATTTTTTTTATAAAGAAAAAATAAGAATTTATAAATTTATATTAATTACTACAAGCTAATTTAGCCTGCAGGAATATTATAATTTATATAACTTAGGTTTTATAAAGTTTATTATAAAATAAGAATTATAATAGATTATAAATAAAAAACTATTCTTTAAGTAAAATATAATCTTTTTAAATACTTAGTTATATTATTTAAATTAATTAATATATTTATAGAATTTGAAGATTTTATAAATTTTTTATTTATAAAATATTTAAATAACTTTATAATTATTTATTTTAATAAGATTATAATATACTTACAAGATCTAGAGATATATAAAAAATAAATTTATAAAAAATAAGTTTATAAAATTATATAAATTTTAATTAAAATAAATTTATATAAAAAGCTAAGCAAGTACTATTTTATATAAATAAAGATTAATTTCCTTAATTTTATTATTAACTATAAAGATATATAGATAGAATTAGAATAGATTATAATAATTTATAAATAATTAAAATTATAAAATATAAAGAATATCTTATAATTTATAAAATTTATAAACTAATATTAATATTTTATTTTTAAAATATTTATAAATATTAATTTTATTTACAGATCTTATTAAAATATTTTATAAAAGACAATCTAATATAGAACTTTTAATATTTAATATTTATAAAAGCTTTAAACAGCTGAAGATAATATTTATAAGAAATATTATAATGATTTATTTCAAAAAAGAAAATAAGTATATATTAAAATATATATACTTAATTTTATAATTAATAATATATTATTATAGAGAAATATAGATAGTTAATAAATCTTAATAATATTTTATTTATCATAAATAATTATAATAAAAGGAAATTATAAAATTTATAATTATAAAATTTATACTTAAAAATTATTTACAATAATAAAGTTATTTATAATAATAAAATTATTTAAAAAATTATACTACTACATAGAAAAGATAGATTTTATAATTTCAATATTTATTAATTATAAAAATCTTAAATACTTTATAATAAACTTAGAGCTGTTATAAAAATAAATATAAATAATATAATAATTTATAATAATTTTATTTTATTTTATTTATTATCCGGATATACAGAATCCCGCAGATATATTTTTATAATATTTAAATTATAAAAAAAAGACAGTAATTAAGAATTATAAAAAATTAAATTAATTAGTTTTATAATAATTATCTAATTTATTTTAATTATAAAAATTAGAGAATATAGAGCTAAAAGCTTTATTTATAAATATTAAATAAATTCTTACTTATAGATATATTTTAAATACATAAAGAATTATAGAAAAAAATAATAAATAATATTATTATTATAAAACAATTATATTATAGAAATTATCTTAGAAAGCTGCTAGTTATAGTATCTATAATATTAATAAAAAATTAATAAATATAAAAACTTTATAAATAATTAAAAGATTTTGAAAAGTTTAAGCTAAAAAAAGAGAGAAAATACATAAGATTTTATAATAAAGAAATTATAATAATCTTTTAGTAAAAATAATATAATTATATATCTTAGATAAATATATTCTTAAGCTTTAAATATTTATAAAGCTATATAATAATCTTATTATAGATTAAATTATAAATAAAAAAATATTAATATTAATATTATGATAATTCTAATAATTAAAAATAAACAATTTAAAAAATAAATACTATCAAGGCTATAGAGTATATTAAAATAATAAAATAATTTATAAAAAATAATAAATATTATTAGAATTCTTATTTATATTTATAGAATTTTAAAACAAATAATAATAAATATTCTTACTAATTTATCTGGAAGTACTAATATTATTAATAACTTATAAAAACTCTTTAATAATATTTTAATAATAATAAATTAATATAATAAAATAATCTATTTTATTTTTTGATAAAAAAACATCTGAATAAAAAGAATCTTATAAAAATCCTTATTAAAAAGATTTTCTATTTATATAATATATTTATAAAAATTATTATAAATTATAATAATATTCTTTATAAAGAATTTCTGATCTAACTTTATTTGTATATTTAAAATAAAAAAAAACTAAATATAGCTTATTACTTCTAGATTAATAACTAGACTAAAAAGTTAAATAAAAGTTTTAACTAATACTTAAAAAGCTATATTAAGTTTAAATAAAATAATTAAATAGATTTATTATTTATTATAGAGTTTATATATAATAATATTTTATAAAGTTTTATAAAAATATTACTTTTTTATATTATTATAATGAAATATTTATAAGTAATTTAAATAAACTTTTATAAAAAAAAACAGAGCTTAAAATCTCTAAAGAGATTAAATATATTTAAAAGATTTATATTAAAATAAAAATAATTTTAAAATTATAAAAAATAAATATGGAATTTTATATTAAAAAAGTTAATTTAACTATTTATAAAATATTTTTTATAAAAACAGATTAATAAAAAACTTGATTTATAAAATAAAAAACTTTATTATATTATTAAATAAATAAACTTTTAAGTCTACAAACTAATATTATTTATAAAAATTATAAATATATAATATATTTTATATATTACTATTTTATAAATAATATAAAATAGATAGAATAAACTTATAAATATATTTTCTTATAAAATAAATGAATATAAATATAATTTAAAGACTTTATTAAATTTATAGAATTAAAATAGATTTTGAAAACTTTAATTAAATAAAGAAATTATTCTAATAAAAATAATCTCTAAGAAATAATTATAAATCTATATTATCTATAGCTTTATAAGAAATTTATTCGCGAGTATAGATTTTATTTAAAAAAATAATAAAAAAGAAAAATAATATAAATAAAATAATAATATAAAAAAGATTATCCACAAAGAATTATATCTAATTATAATTAAAATATAAGATATAGCAAGCACTTGCAGAAATAAAAATAAATTAATAAATTATTTAATTTATAAAAAATAGATCTTATAATTAATCTAAATAGAATTATTATATTTCTATTCATAATTATTATTAATATATATTATGAATACTCTTAAGTCTAAAGGATTATAATATATATTATATATTTAATTAAAAAAAGAGAATTAATTAATTTTAATTATAAAATAAGTCTTACATAGCTGGACTCGGATTTTCAGCTAATAATAATTATTATATATAATAAAAAATTTAGATTTTATTACTAACTATATAATTTAATATTTTTAGTCGAATAAAGACTATAATTCTAGTCAGAAAAAAAGAATCTAATAAAATTATTAATATATTTATAAAAATATTAATAAATTAATTTATTATAAATAGATCTGTTTAATTTATAATTTTAATACTTTAAAAAATGAATTAATCTTAGATAATTATAAATATATTTCTCTTAAAAAAATAATTTATTTCTTTATAATTTATAAATTTTAGAAATAATAAAAATATTATTTAAAATAATATCTTTGCTGTAATAATAAATAATAAACAAAATATAAAAAAATATAATTATAAATAATTAGATTTTCTTAGAAATCTTAGCTAATAAAATAATATATTATATATAAATTAGCTTTTTACACTTTACAAAGAGAATAGATATTTACTATTATACAAAGGATGCAAGGGAGCAGAAGATTGATTAATTCAACTAGCTAGAGGTGGCTTTCTACTTAAAATATTAGCAGAATATTAAGTTATATAATTAATAATATAATATTATATAATATAGTTTAATATCTTTCTAGCTTCAAATTCTATAGATAATATAAAAAAATAAAGCTATTTTTAATATTCTTTTTATATATAAATTCTTTTTTCTAATATTTTTATAAAATAAATAAATATTATAAGTATAAGTAGTTTAATTAATGTATTTATTATTTATTTTTTAATTAGAATATAAATAAAATTAATATTATTAGTAGTAATAATCTATTTAATAAAATAATATTTAATCTTAAAATACTTAGTATAAATATAATATTTTAAATTATATAATAATATAATAATATTCTGATTATTAATCTAAATAATAATTAATTAAAATATTAATATTTATATTATATTATTTTATTAAAGATAAAATTTCTTAAATAATAATTAAAATTTAAATACTTTTTAAATAATTAGTATCTGAATAATATATTTAATTTTAATAAAAAAAATATAATAATAAATTATTTTTTAAAATATTATAAAATAAGTCTTTTGATAAAAGTAAAAATATAATTATTTATTAAAGCTAATTTATTTATATAAAAATTTATTTAATTAATATTATAATATATAAAAAAATCAGAGCTATTAAATATAAAAAAATAAATAAAATCTAGTAATTTTTTAATTAATAATAAATTTAAATAATAATAATAAAATAAATCTTAAATAAATTAATAATATGATAAATAATTTTATTTACTATATAAATTATATTAGAATATATTTTACTAATTAATTAAATTATAATTTAAATATTTAATTTAATTAGCTATAATAAGATCTTCAGAATCTTAAATAATTAAAATAATCTTAGGATTATATAAAGTTAAAAAAAATTTATAATTCTTAAAACTAAATTATTTTGAAATATTAAAAATATAATACTTCTGCAAGACTGTAATATTTTTAATATAATAAAAAAACTTTATAATAAGAAATTATTGTATATAATTATTATTAATATATTTAAATATTTTATTAATTATATTCTTAATTTCTTTAATATAGTTAAGATTAGATAACAGTAATAAGGTATTATTAATATAAATAAAAATAAAAGTATTATTATAAATAAGTATAATATAATCTATATAGATATATATAAATTTTTATAAGATAAAAAGATTATAAAATAATATATATTATTTTCTAAATAACTATTTTAAATTATAAATAATTTTAAAAAATAATTTTTAATAATCTAATTTTTTAAAGCTTTTGAAAAATTAAATATAAAGTAATTTATATAATTTAATATTTTGAAAAATAGTTATAATATTAATACTGTATAAATATTATTTAAATTTTATAATTAATATAATAAAGATTTTTAGATTTATTAATTTTATATATTTTAAAGCTTTTATCTAATTATTATTTATAGCTTTCAATTATAAAATATATTTTATAAATATTATTAGACTTAATTTATTAAATTTAATATATTACTAAAAGTCTTATTTTTTATAAATGATATAAAAGATTTTTAAATAAAAATACTATTTAAGTTTATAATAGACTATATTATATTATTTTATTAATATTTTATATCATATAATATTCAATTATAAGAATAAAATATATTTTCTATTAAATAATTTTAATAAAATAATATTATTATATAATATTTTATTTAAAATATTAATATTACTAATATTAGCTATTAAATTAAATAAAATATTTATAATATATAACTACTTCAGAAAATTAGTAAATCTAATATATTTATATAAATTAAAATCAGCTTATAAAATTATAATATATAATTATATAAATTTTAAAATTTTTAAATTTAATTTCTTAATTTTTATAAATTATTTAAAAATTTAATTTAAAATCTTAGTTTAAGTACTAGATTACTTTATATAATAAAATAAAAAAATATTTAATAAATTAATTTTATTATTATTAATAGCTAATAATCTTTTAACTGCTAATATTAATATTAAAAAAAATAATTTAAATTAAGGTTTTAATATAAGATCTATTACTGAATTAGTTATATATATATTAATAAAGAAATCTAAAATTATAATTAAAAATAATATATTAGTTATTTTTTATTTGTTAAATTATAAAAAATTATTAATAATTAATTAATTAAATTAAAATCATAATTTTATAATTCGAAGCTAGATAGAAAAATTAGTAATAATAAATTTATAAAAATTAATAAATTTAAATTAATTTTTTTATATAAATAGAAATTTAAATAAAATATATTAATACTTTTTAATATTTTAATTAATAGCTGGAGAATTAATTAAAATATTATTTAATTTATATTTAATATTTAAAAATAATAGTATAAAAATAGACTTTTTATAAAAAATAATATTTTTAATTATAATAAAAGTTTTTAATATTAAATTATAAATCTTATATATACTCTTCTTATGATTAATATATTAATTTTTATTTATTTTAAAATCTAATTTATTATAGATCTTCTCTAATATAAGATATTAGTATTAATAATTAAGAATTCTTTAATAAAAAATCTTAGATTAAATACTATATAAAGTCTTATAAGATATTATATTAATAATATTATAAATAAATCTATTTTTAATATATTTAATTATTTATATAATATATATCTTATAAAGATCTAGATAATTAATTCTTTATTATTATAAAAATAATTGATTTTATTAAATAATTATTCTTAATTTTAATTATTTTATTAAAAATAAATTAATAATATAAAATAAAATTCTAAATAATATTTTTAAATTTATAATAATTTTTAAAAGATTATACTCTAATATATTATCTATATAAAAATATTTAATTAATATTTAAAATTAAGTTAATAAATAATTTTATAATAAAATAACTTTTTTAAATATATTTATATAATTTTTATAATAAAGATTCAGCAGTATTAAGTAGTATAATTAATAAAAATAATAAAATAAAAAATATTAATAAAACTTTTTTATATAGATTAATTTATAGATATTTATATAAACAAAATTTTCTAATTTAAATTTAATATTTTATATTTTGTTATTAATAAATAAAATATAATTTTTATTTTTAAAATATAAATTATATAATATTTGGAATATTCTTTTTAAATATTTATATATTAATTATATATTTTATTAAATTCTAAAACTTATATTTTAAAATATAAATAGCTTAATAATAAATTAAATAAATTAAAATTATTTTTAAATCTAAAAAAATTATAGTAGTAGTAATAGAGAATAAAACCTCAATAAAATTAATTTATCTAGTATTTATATAAATTAATTAATCTATTTTAAGATATTTAATTAATTAGAATTTATATTATTAATAATAAATAGATAATAATAATTAATTAGAGTATATCTATAATTTTTATATTTATTAATAATATTAATAAATATTATTAAGCTATCTAACTTAAACTTTATTTTGAATTCTTTTTAATAAGTTAATAAACTAAGAGAAGATTATAAGTTAAGATTAAAATATATTAAATATTAATAAGTCGTAAAAAATTAAACTAGATTAATTAATTAATTTAAATAAAAAGATTAAATATAATATTATTATATTTTTAAATTTAGAATATAAAGTTTATAATTATATATAATAATTAATAAAACTCATTTTTAAAAATATTATATAATATAATAATCTTAAATTAATTACTTTAAGATTTAGATTTTTTATAGATTTTTTAAATTATTTTATACTATTATAAAAAAGATCTATTCTATCAATAATAATATTATTAATAATAAAGAACTTTATAAAAGATTTAGTATTAGTATCTTTATTATTAAAGATTTTAATAATATTAATATTTAATATTTAGATTATTATAGTCTATATTTAAGATATTTACGAAGATTAATTTAATAAAGATATTTATAGCTAACTCTGAAGTATTATTATTAATTATATTAATTAAAAAAATATTATATTTTTTATTATAGTTATAATTATTTTTATAATTCTTTCTATTATTTTTAATTTCAATTTTATTTTTATTATTTGTTTTATAATAATAATCACTTAAAAGATAATTATTATAAGATTAATAATAATTATATTATATAAAGTTATAATTTATAAAATCAAAGATTCAAAAGATTTTAATTAATTAAGAATAAAAATTATTATAATCTCTGTTATTATTTTTATTATAATTATAATTTTATTTTTGATTATATAATATAATAATTATATTATTAATAAAAAAAATTAATAATATTTTCTGATTATATTTAGAGATAGTAAATTTCTAATAAATATTATATAAATTAAATTTTAAGGAAATATTATAATTAATTAAAATTAGAAATTATTATACTATAGAATTATTTTATGAAATAATTTAAAAATATATAAATTTAATTTAATTAGATAGTTCAGCTATCTCGCGCAAATTATTAATTATTTTAATTTATTTTTTTAAGAAAATAATAAAGTTAATATTAAAAGTATTTTATATTAATTATTTTTTAAAATTTAGACAGTATATTAATATTTTTTAATATTTTATAAATCTTTTTAATTTTATTATATATATTAGCAGCAATTTATATCTTTAAAATATAAAAAGAATATTAGAATTAATAAATTATTATAATTTATTTATTAAAAAAAATTAATTTAATTTTATTTATTTAGATTTTTTATATAATTATTTTTAAGCTTTTTATTATAATATATATATATATGAATTTTAATATAAATCTATATTATTATAACAGCAGTTTTAATAATATTATTTAAATTTATAAAATATTCTTATATAAAAATAATTATAGTAATATAATATTAAGAATTTTTAGAATAAAATTTATTTTTAAGAATATTCTGATAATATTTATTTTTAATTCTTAGTATTTATATTAATAATCTTTTTTATTTAAAGAAGTTTTTATTATAATAAAATTTAAAAAAGAGCTTAATTATTTTAAATTTAAATTTGATAAACTTTTTATTAAATATATTAAAAAGAATTTCTAGAAATTAATAAATACTTTAGATTATAAAATAAAATAAAAAGAAATAAAGAAATACTTATTAAAAAAATAAGAATATATTATTAAAATAAGTTATTTTAAATTAATAAAATAAAGCAATCTAATAATAAAATTATAATATTAAGAGAAGATAGTAGTTAAATATTAAAAAATATATTTAATAAAAAATATATCTAAGCAGCCGTAATTATAAAAAGAAAATTTAAAAAAATTAAAAGAATATTAAAAATAATAATAAGATTAATCAGATATTAAATCAGAGTAAAATATCTAATAAAATCTAATAAAATTAAATTTAATACTAAGCAAAAGAGATTATAAAAAGAATATAAAAAAATAGAAAATTAATTAATTTAACTAGCTAGAGATAATTATTTATTTAAGATATTAATTAAGATATTAAAAAAAATATTAAGTTATATAATTTATAATATAATATTATATAATATAATCTAATAATTATAGAAAGAAGAAGAAAGAATTATAATGAAAATAATAATAATAATATTAATAACAGTAATATTAATAATAAAAATAATAATAATAATAATTATACAAAGAATATAAAACAGCAGAAGATTGATTAATTAAACTAATTCAAAATAGCTATTTATTTAAGATATTAATAAAATATTAAGTTATATAATTAATAATATAATATTATATAATATAATCTAATATTTCTTTGGCTTTGAATTCTATATATAATATAAAAAAATAAAATTATTCTTAATATTTCTTTTATATATAAATTCTTATTCTTAGTATTTTTATAAAATAAATAAATATTATAAACATAAATAATTTAATTAATTTATCTACTATGTATTCTTTGATTAAAATATAAAAGAATTTAATATTATTAGTAATAGTAATTTATTTAATAACATAATATTTAATCTGAATATATATAATATAAATATAATATTTTAAATTATATAAAAGTATAATAATACTTTAATTATTAATTTAAATAATAATTTAATAAAATATTATAATTTATATTATATTATTCTACTAAAAATAAAATTTATAAAGTAATAATTAAAATTAAAATATTTTCTAAATAATTAGTATCTAAATAATATATTTGATCTTAATAAAAAAATATAATAATAGATTATTTCTTAAAATATTATAAAATAAATTTTTTCATAAAAATAAAAATATAGCTATTTACTAGAGCTAATTTATTAATATAAAAATCTGTTTAATTAATATTATAATATATAAAAAGATTAAAATTATTAAAAAAAAATAAGATTTAATAATCTCTTTAATAATAATAAATTTAAATAATAATAATAAAGTAAATCTTAAAAAAATTAATAATATAATAAATAATGTTATTTATTATATAAACTATATTAGAGTATATTTTAATAATTAATTAAATTAAATATTTAAGCTGTTTTTAATATATTTTAATTTTATTAATTATTATAAAATCTTCAAGATTTTTAATATTTAAAATAATCTTAAGATTATATAAAGTTAGAGAAGACTTATAATTCTTAAAACTAAATTATTTTAAAATATTAAGAATATAGGATTTCTATAAAATGATAATATTTTTAATATAATAAATAAAATTTATATTAAGAAATTATTTTATATAATTATTATTAATATATTTAAATATTTTATTAATTATATTTTTAATTCTTTTAGTATATTTAAGATTAGATAGCAGTAGCAAGATATTATTAAGATTTTAAAAATATTATTTAAACTTTATAATTAATATAATAAAGATCTTTAAACTTATTAATCTTATAATAATTATATAGATTTTATGTATTTTAAAATTTTAATCTAATTATTATTTATAATTTTAAATTATAAAATATATTTTATAAATATTATTAGAATTAATCTATTAAACCTAATATATTAATAAAAATCTTATTTATTTTTATAAATAATATAAAAGATTTCTAGGTAAAGATAATCTTTAATTTTATAATAAATTATATTATACTATTTTGCTGATTTTTTATATAATATAATATTTAAATATAAGAATAGAATATATTCTTTATTAAATAATTTTAATAAAGTAATATTATTATATAATATTTTATTTAAAATATTAATATTAGTAATATTAATTATTAAATTAAATAAAATATTTATAATATACAGCTGCTTTAAAATATTAATAAATCTAATACTTTTATATAAATTAGAATTTATTTATAGAGTTACAGTATATAATTATATATATGTTAAGATTTTTAAATTTAATTTCTTAATTTTTATAAATTATTAAAAAAAAATAATTTAAGATTTTGGCTTAAGTACCAGACTATTTTATATAATAAAATAGAAAAATATTTAATAAAAACACTTTATTATTATTAATAGCTAATAATCTTTTAATTATTAATATTAATATTAAAAAAATAACTTAATTTAAGATTTTAATATAAGATTTATTATTAGATTAATTATATATATATTAATAAAGAAATCTAAAATAATAATTAAAAATAATATATTAATTATTTTATATTTTCTAAGCTATAACAAATTATTAATAATTAATTAATTAGGTTTAATTTATAATTTTATAATTTAAAATTAAATAAGAGAATTAGTAGTAGTAGACTTATAAAAATTAATAAATTTAGATTAATTATTTTATAGAAATAAAAATTTAGATAAAATATATTAATATTTTTTAATATTTTAAATTAATAATTATTGAATTAATTAGAATATTATTTAATTTATATTTAATATCTAAAATTAATAGTATAAAGACAGGCTTTTTATAAAAAATAATATTTTTAATTATAATAATCTTTTTCAATTTTAAGTTATAAATCTTATATAGATTTTTATTATAATTAATAAATTAATTTTTATTTATTTTAGAGTCAAGTTTATTATAGATCTTCTCTAATATAAAATACTAGTATTAATAATTCAAAGCTCTTTAATAAAGAATATTAGATTAAATATATATAAAATCTTATAAGTTATTATACTAATAATATTATAAATAAATCTATTTTTAATATATTTTATTATTGATATAATATAATTTTTTACAACTCTAGATAATTAATTCTCTATTATTATAAAAATAATTAATTTTATTATATAATAATTCTTAATTTTAATTATTTTATTAAAAATAGATTAATAATATAAAGAAGAATTTTAAATAATATTTTTAGATTTATAATATTTTTTAAAAAATTATACTCTGATATATTATTTATATAAAAATATTTAATTAATATTTAAAATTAAATTAATAAATAATTATATAATAAATTAAATTAATAAATATTTATATAATAAAATAAATTTCTTAAATATATTTATATAATTTTTTATTATAAAGATTCAGCAATATTAAGTAATATAATTAATAAAAATAATAAAATAAAAAATATTAATAAGATAATTTATAAAGATTAATTTATAAATATTTATATTAATAAGATCTTCTGATTTAAATTTAATATTTTATATTTTTTTATTAATAAATACAATATAATTTTTATTTTTAAAATATAGTTTATATAATTTCTGAAATATTCTTTTTAATATTTCTATATTAATTATATATTTTATTAAGTTATAAAACTTGCGCTCAGAGATATAAATAGTTTAATAATAAATTAAATAAACTAAGATTAATTTTATATCTAAAAGAATTATAACAGCAATAATAAAAATTAAAAATTAAATAAAATTAATTTTTTTAAGATTTATATAAAATAACTAATCTATTTTAAGATATTTTAATTAATCAGAACTTATATTATTAATAATAAAGAGATAATATTAATTAATTAAAATATATTTATAATTCTTATATTTATTAATAATATTCATAAAAATTATTAAGATATTTAATTTAAATTTTATTTTAAGATTTTCTCTGATAAGTTAATAAATTAAAAAAAGATTATAAATTAAAATTAAAATATATTAAATATTAATAAATCTTAAAGAATTAAGCTAGATTAAATAATTAATTTAAATAAAAAGATTAAATATAATATTATTATATTTCTAAGTTCAGAATATTAAGTTTATAATTATATAAATTAATATAATATTTATATAATAATTAATAAAACTTATTTTTAAGAATATTATATAATATAATAATTTTGAATTAATTATTTAAAAATTCAGATTTTCTATAAACTTCTTGAACTGTTTTATAATATTATAAAAAAGATTTACTTTATTAATAATAATATTAATAATAATAAATAATTTTATAAAAGATTTAGTATTAATATTTATATTATTAAAGATTTTAATAATATTAATATTCAGACTATTATTATTTATAAATAAGATATTTATTAAGATTAATTTAATAAAGATATCAGCGGCTAATTCTGAAGTATTATTATTAATTATATTAATAAAATAATTATTATATTTTTTATTATATTTTTAATTTTTATTATCATCTTATTTATTATCTTTAACTTTATTTTTTTTAATTATTTATTTTATAGTAAGAATTACTTAAGAAATAATTATTATAAAATTAATAATAATTATATTATATAAAATTATAATTTATAGAATTAAAGATTTAAGAGATTCTAATTAATTAAAAATTAAAATTATTATAATTTTTATTATAATATTTATTATAATTTTTATTATAATTATAATTCTGTTTCTGATTATATAATATAGTAATTATATTATTAATAAAATAAATTAATAATATTTTTTAATTATATTCTAAAATAATAAATTTTTAATAAATATTATATAAATTAGATTTCAAGAAGTTATTATAACTAATTAAAATTAAAGATTATTATATTATAAAATTATTTTATAAAATAATTTAAAAATATATAAATTTAATCTAGTTAGATAATTCAGTTATCTTATATAAATTATTAATTATTTTAAACTATTTTTTTAAAAAAATAAAAAAATTAATATTAATAAAATATTTTATATTAATTATCTTTTAAAATTTAAAGAATATATTAATATTTTTTAGTATATTATAAATCTTTTTAATCTTATTATATATATCAGCAATAATTCTTATTTTTAAAAGATAAAAAAAAATATTAGAATTAATAAGTTATTAAAATATATTTATAAAAAAAGATTAATTTAATTCTATTTATTTAGATTTTTATATAATTATTTTTAAATTTCTTATTATATTATATATATATATTAGTTTTATTATAAATCTATACCAGTATAATAATAGTTTTAATAATATTATTTAAATCTATAAGATATTTATATATAATTATAGTTCTAATAATATAATATCAAAGTTTTTTAGAACAAGATTTATTCTTCAGAATATTTTAATAATACTAATTTTTAATTTCTAATATTTATATTAAGAATTCTTTTTATTTAAAGAAGCTTTGGCTATAATATAATTTAAAAAAATCTTTAATTATTTTAAGATTAAAAATAATAAAATCTTTATTAAATATATTAAAAAGAGCTTCTAAAAATTAATAATTATCTAAAGATTATATAATAAAATAAAAGAATTTGAAGAAATACTTATTAAAAAAATAAGAATATATTATTAAGATAGACTATTTTAAATTAATAAATCAAAATAAATTAATAATAAAATTATTATATTAA
This sequence comes from Aspergillus heteromorphus CBS 117.55, assembly GCF_003184545.1. Taxonomy (NCBI): domain Eukaryota; kingdom Fungi; phylum Ascomycota; class Eurotiomycetes; order Eurotiales; family Aspergillaceae; genus Aspergillus; species Aspergillus heteromorphus. The sequence goes on from NW_020290464.1 coordinate 71,455, forward strand.
AAGAAGATATTAGTTAAATTTTATAAAATATATTTAATAAAAAATATACTCGAGCGGATGTGATTATAAGAGAAAGATTTAAAAAAACTAAAAATATTAAAAAAAATAATAAAATTAATTCAATATTAAAATAGAGTAAAATATCTAATAAAAGCTAATAAGATTAAATCTAATATTAAACAGAAGAGTTTATAATCTATATAAAAAATATAAAAAATAGAAAATTAATTAATTTAACTAGCTAGAGCTAACTATTTACTTAAGATATTAACAGAGTATTGAGTTATATAACTGATGATATAATATCACGCAATATGGTCCAACAATAATAATAATAATAATAATAATAATAATAATAATAATAATAATAATAATAATAATAATCATCATCATAATAATAATAATAGAAATAATAATAGAAATAATTATAAAAATAAATTAATTTAGCTTTATATTAATTATAAAATATAAAATAAATCTCTCTAAGAAATTACTTATCACAAATATATATAGAAAAGAAAAGTTTAAAAAAAATAACAGTCCTGTAATAAATATAATAATTCTTTTATAAAAATAAATAAAAAATATATAATATAATAAGAAAAATATTAAGATAATTAATTATAATTTTTATATTAAATTATATATTTTCGACTTGCAAAGTAACTAGTATTTATAGATTAATATAAAATTATAAAATATTATATTCTATAATTTAATGTAAATATTTTAGATTTATAAAAACATAGATAGTTATAAAAATATAAATAATTATAAGAATATAAATAGCTGTAAGAATATAAACAGCTGTAAGTATAGATAATTATAATTATAAATAATTATAAGAATTCTTTAGACAAGAATTTATTTATAATAATAATAATAATAATTAAGAAGAAGAGACTGCAGAGTAAAAAGAATTAAAAAAGAATTATTAAACATATTCTTTCTTAGAGTCCTAAATTTCAAGTCTTAAGTTTTAATTTATATTTAAATTAGGAATATTATTTTATATTTATTATTTATTATACTTATTATTTAATTATAATTACAGAGACTTAAAATATAATATAAAATAATATATTTATAATTATACAGAACAGTTACCATGGTAAGATTATATAAAATTAATATTATAAAAAAGAATTTTTTTTTCAAATTAATTCTTTTATAAAGAAGATTTTATAGCAGAACTTTTAATAATATTTAATTTTTTATAAATAATAATCTTAATAATTAAGATTCTAGAAAAAGAAATAATTATAAAAATAATAATTCTTATAATATTTATAATATATTATATAATAAAAAATACTTATAATATAAAGATAGTCTTTTATAAAATAATTATACTAGTATAATATATAATTTATAAAAGCTTTATAAATATATTTATTTATAATAAAAGTTAGATAAAAAAGTAATAATAATATTTTAAGTAATACAGATACTATCTTAACTTTGTAATAAATATATACTTTCTTTATACTATCTCAACATACATCCTTATATATATCTAGTAACTTTATAAGAGAATCTTTATAATACAATCTTTTTATAATTATAATATTATCTGCTGTCTTTCTTTCTATAATATTTTATTTCTTTAAAATATTTTTTATATAAGAATTTATCTAATTCTTACAATTTTAGAATCTATTTTTATTTTTACTAAATTTTATAATTTTAATAAATTTAATAATCATTATATAATTAATTTATCTAGTTTTTTATAATTTCTCATAAGTATTTGTTTTATAGTCTAAATATTGAAATAATATATTTGTAAACTTCTATATATTTTATTAATATATAAGATAGAATAAAAATATTATAAATTATTAGACTTCTTAAATTTATCTTTATAAGAGCTCAAGATTTAGACTCTTATAATTAATAAATGTCTTTATTATAAGATCTATATCTTTCAGTTAATAATATTATTTTTTAAATAATTTTATTATTATAAATAATTCTTAATTATATTTGTTTTATAATATCTTTTTTTTAATAATATAAATTACTAATCTAATAGTTTATTTTTATGTTCAAAATAATTTATTCTTCTTATATATAGTAATAATAATTCCCGCGGGTTAGATTTCTCTAATATCTTTAATTATAAAATACTTGTCTAAAAGCTTTTAAAATAATATTAATTATTAGATAGTTTAATTTAATTTATAAATAATATTAACGTCTTATCTTATAAATAATTTATATTTTTATTTTATTAATTAATATTCAATCTTAATCTTGCGAGAAGTATAATAAGATCTTGTCTAATAATAAATAAATAAAATCACTTAAACTTTTATTATTTTAGAAAGATAATTTAAAACAAAGATAAAGTTATAAAATATTTAATTTCTAAATTTTAGAATTTAGCTTTATTTTTATCTTCTTTAAAAACCATAAATATGTAAAATTCCTTTTATTCTTTTAAGAATATATCTTAAGAATTTATAATTATATTATTTATTTCTAATTATTTAAATTATCTAGCTATATTTTAAGAAACTTATAAAAGTTTATCTAATTAGTTTTTCAATAAGATTTTATTGTTTTTTATATATTACTAAGTATATAGTTTAGATGTATTATTATAATCTAAACTTACTATGTTTCATTCTAATTATCAATCTTTATAATTAACTTCTTCAATTATATTATATAATATTATATTATTAGTTATATAACTTGATATTTTGTTAATATCTCTAGTAGATAGTTATTTCTATCTAATCAAATCTATTATGCTTCTGCTCTTTTATATTCTTTTTAGAAATTATAAATATTTTTATTTAATATTAGATTTAAGTTTATTAAGCTTTTCTAATTACTTTACTCTAATATAATATCTAATTATTTTATTATTATTCTTTTAATATTTCTACAGTTTTTTAAAGTTTGTTTTATAATTATAGCTGTTTAGATATAATTTTTATTATATATATTTTATAATATTTAATATTATTACTTAGCTTTGAATAGCTTTATTTAAATATTAATTAAAATAATTAAGACTATAATAATTAAAAGCACCATAATAATTATTTTCTTTATAATCTTAATATAAAAACAATTAAATTATTATTTAATATAATTCTTCAATATTATCTTATCTATTCTAAGATATCAAATATTTTATAATAAAAATATATTATTTCTAAGTTTATAAAGTAATATAATTACAGAGATATAAAAAGAAATATAATATTAAAATATATTATATAATAAGCTATAATAAAGTCAGAAATTATTAAAAATTAAACCCTTTTTAAAATAATAAAAATATTAATTATATTTATTGTCTAAAGCTTTTTATTATTAATTCTAATATTATATATAATAGTCTATATATTATTAATATTTTAATACAAAGATTAGAATTCTACATTTTTTAAGAAACTATTTAATATCGAATTTAATAACTATATAATTATTTATTTAGTTTAGTTCTATTATTTATAACAATATTTAGAGTCTCTAGTAAATTAGAATATATTAAAATTAATAAGTCTCTATCAGATCTATCAGATCTAGTTTTTATATAAAATAATATTATTAAAGATAGCCAAAAGACTATTAATTATGATTAAAGATTATAATTTAGAAAAACATTATTTTATTATATCTAATTAGTTATAGAAAAGAGTAAAAAGAATTTAATATTATTAATTATATTTGTTTTAATTATATTAGAAATATAATATCTAGATTCAGTAAATTATATTCTTTTGATAACAACTTTTAATAATAAAGATAATACAAATAGTACTCTTAATTAATTAATATTATTAAAATATAAGAAATATATTTATTTAATAATTAATACACAAACATAATAATATTATAAAAAATCTAAATATCTGTCTGAAAATATATTATAATACTTTATAATAAAAAGAATTAAAGGATTATTAATTTATTATTAAATCTATTCTAAATAGTAAATTCTGGATTTATAATCTAACAGAAGAACAGTTATATAAAATAATAAAAAGAATAAATTAATTGGAATAAAAGAAGCCAGAAATTGCGGCAACTAAGTAAGAAGATATAAATATATAATTCTAAAGCAGCGCACCGCCAACAATAATAAACCATAATAAACTTAGAAATTATTAAATACTAATTAATTCCTTTCAAAAATAATAAAAATATTAAGTATACTTATTGTCTAAAGCTGTTCATTATTTATTATAATATTATAAATAATAATCGATATATTATTAATATATTTAATAAAGAGATTAGAAATTTATAGTTTTTTTATAAATTATTTAATATTTTATTTAATAATTATATAACTATCTGTTTAAATTAATTTAATTATTTATAATAATATTTAGAGTTTTTAATAGATTATAATATATTGAAATTAATGAATTATCTATAATAAAAAATAAGAAGTCTCTATTAAATCTGCCAGATTTAAGTTTTAATAATAATATTATTATTAAATAGAATCTAGAGAGTATTAATTATAATAAAAAATAATAATTTAAAAAAATATTTCTTTTAATATATTTCATTAATTATAGAAAATAATAAAAAGAAATTAATATTATTAATTATATTTATTTTAATTATATTAAAACTATAATATATAGATTTAATAATTTAAATTATCCAAACAACATTCTTTATCATACAGATAATATTAATAATAATATTTATTATTTAATATAATTATAAATTATTAATTAAAGATTATAAAATAATTAAATTTAAGCCTTTAAATAATTTTATAATAAGATTAAAAAGTTATATATATATTCTAGATCTAATAAATAATCTTCTTTCTCTAGAGATACTTTATATTAATAACTATAAATTATAAAGATCTAAGTATAACTATCAGATTATAAAAAATAAACAATTAAAAATAATAATATATTTTAATATAATAAAATATTTAATAGTTTTAATTCTTAATCTACAGAAGATTGAATATTATATATATTCAATAATATTTAAAAGTATAGTTAAAATAGAGAAGCAGAGCTAAATATAATAATCTTTTAGATATTTTAAAAAATATTATTTTAATAAATATATAATTTATCTAGATATAGAGAGTCTATAATCTAAAAAACGAATTAATTACTTAAACATAAATATAAATTCTATATTTATATAAAATAAATTAAATAATAGAGTTATATTTCTATTTTATATATTATTTAATTTTTTAAATATATTTATATAGACTTCTGAAACTTAAATTATAAAAAAATAAATAAATAAAAATATTATTTTTTTAATTAATAATTATATTTAATTTTTTATAAATATATATTATAAAGTCTTGAAAATCTAAAATATTTAGAAATAATTAAATATCTAACTCTAATATATAAAATATTAAATAGAGAAAATATTCATAATAATTTAAAGTAATAATATAAAAAAGTTTCTTATTTTATTTTTTTAAGATTAATTTAAAAATATTAAGTTTAGATTTATAAAAGCAGAGATATTAATAAAAAATATTATTACTAAATATTTTAATTAGATTATTCTAAAGATTATATATATTCTATTAATTAAATTAGAAATTAGCTAAGTATATTAAAAACAGACTATAAATATAATTAATTATTTAAAAAACTATAAAATTACTATAAAAGATTCAAAAAAAATCTATAAAAAATTAAAGACTTTATTTAAACTTTGATTTAATTATTTATTTAATATTAAATATCTATAGACTTAAGAATACAGAGTATTATATTATTATAAAAATATAAATAAACTAAAAAACTATATATCTAAAGAAATATTTCTAAGATATAAAAAATAATAAATAATATATTATTATATTAAAAAATAATAATATAATAAAATTTATTATAAATTCAAAATTTTATAAATATAAGTAACAATATTATTCAAATATTAGTTAGATATTTTATAATCTATATAAAAAATAATTATTATTTTATATTTTATTAAATAATCTTACTTTTTAGAGCAGCTCTTAATTTATAGATTTAAACTTAAAATATATTATAAATTTTTAATTAATAATTATAAATTTAAACACAAGTCTATCAGAAATAATAATTAGATTAATAATTAAATTAATTAATTTTATATTCTTAAAGTAATTACCTGCTATAATTAATAAAAATAATTTTATTATTAAAAATATAGTTATTAAAAACAGTTCTATTTTTTTAAATAATAATATTAAGAATAAGAAAAAGATTATAATTCTTAAAAATAAAATCTTTAAGAAAAAAAATAGTTAAAGATTAAATTATTTTAATTTAAATATAATAAATATCTATAATAGCTATCTATAAGATTTTTAAAGAGTTAATAATTTAAAGAAGTAAATAAAAAATTAAGAAAAGATATTAAATACTCTATTATAAAAGAAATATGAATAATTATTTAATATAATATATTAGGATGTTTTTTATTCTTATTTCTAAATTAAAAAAAATATAAATATGAAAAATACTAAGAAAATTCTAATAGAATTACATATTCAAATATTTAGATTAAATAATAAAATAATTGATAATTAAATTTATAAATCTAAATAAATTAAAGCTATATAAAAAGAATTTATTATATTAATTAGCTTTAAAATTTAAAGAATTATTTTTTTTAAAAAAATAAAAGAAATTACCTTTTTTATATACTAAACTTTTGATATTAAGATTAATATTAATAAAAGAATTAATTAATTTAAAAAAAGATTAATAGTCAGAGGAAATAAATAATCAAAAAATAATTTTAATAAGATATTTATTTTAATATTTTATCTTAATAATTTTAGAATTATTATAATAATACTAGTAAAATTAAGATATAAAATCTATTTTTTGAAAATATATTAAATATTTTTATTTATTCAGAGCTAGATAAGTCTAACTATATAGAATCATTTTAAAAGCGTTTAAAAATTTAATTATAATATAATTAAAAATATAATATTAAAATAAAAAAGGTTTTTATATAAACTCAGACAGTTAAATAATCTATAAAGTTATAAAATAATTAATTTTCTTAAGAATATTAGATTTAAATTAATTACTACTTATTCTAGTATTTTTATTAATATATAGACAATAATTATTATTTTCAATAATATTTTTATATTTAATTATTAAAAAACAGAAATTTATAATATTAAAAAAAAAATAAAAAAAGTTTATCTAATAATTAATTTTAATTTAATTTAAAAGCTTCTAAATATTAGATTTATTTAAAAAAAATAGATTAGTTTAGATAAATTAGAAAATCTATATTATATAAATTTTTAATAAATTTAAGATAATAGATTATAAGTCTATTAGTATATTAATAAAGCTAGATATTTAATTTAATATTAATAATTTATAATTAAGCAAGAAGAATTATAAAATATTTAAAATAATAATTTAAAAATTAATATCTTTATTATATAGAATATAATTAGATATTATATTTTTAATTAATTAATTATTCTAATATTTAATTAATTTAAATCAGATTTATTTATATGCTGAAAAGTATATCTTAAGATATCTTAAAATTATAAAAAGCTATAGAATAATATTTCTTATTAAAAAAAATAAAAGAAAATCTTTATTATATATATTATTTTAATATACATTAATAGAAGATTTAAAAGATTAATTATTAAATATATAATAATAATTAGTAACTTATCTATTTATTAAATTAATAAAAAATAAGTTAATATTATTTAGAGCTCTATTAAAGCAGAGTATATTATTATTATTAAAATAATTAAATAAATAATTTAATATAAATATTTTTTATATATAATTAAAAAAGATATTATATATTATAATATGTTTATTATATTATATAAAAATAATTAGAAAGTTATTAAGATTAGAGAGAATTTAATAAATTATTAATAAATAAAATATATATTTATTTAATATTATATGATTTATAATTATATTATAAATAAAAGGATTTAAATTATTTATTTATCTATAGAAAATATAATTGTAGATAAATTAACTAAAATAATTATATAAATTAATTAGATATATTTTATTAAGAATTTAACACTTAACTAAATAAGTACAACAATTAGCTTTAATATATTAATATATTTAAACTCTTTCAAATATTTAATATATCTTTAATTTATATTTATTTTAATTATTTTAATTTAAAAGATTAATTATATTTTAAATAAAGAAGAGTAATATAATATAATTAGATTTAAAAATAAAATATAATTATTCTATCTTCGGCTAAGTAAATATATAATCTAATAAATTCTTAAAAAGAATTTATTAATAACTACTAAATAAAAATTATCAAGTATTTTAAATATTAATATTATAATATCAAGAAGTACTTATTCTATCTATTACTAGTATTCTATTTCTGTGTCTTAGACTATATATAAGTAAAGCATCCAGAAGCCTCTACACCCCTGAGAGTCCACTTTACTAGACAAGTACTTACTTATAATAATAAAAATAAGAAAAAAGAGTTATAAAATTAGGAGAATTTAAAAAAAAGAATTTATTAAAAATATTTTTTTTACAAGTTTAAGTTCTTAGTTCTAAGTCTTAATATATATCTATATTAGAAATATTATATTATATTTATTACTTATTATATGTATTAGTTAATTATAATTATAGAAACACTTAAAATATAATAAAAATAATATAATTATATTTATACAAAACAGCTATTAGAGCAGATATATTATAAAATAAATATTATAAAAAAGATTATTTTATTTTTAACTAATATTTTTATAAAGAAGTCTTTATAACAGAGATTTTAATAATATCTAATTTATTATAAATATTAATCTTGAAGATTAAGATTTTAGAAAAAAAAATTATAAAAATAGTCTCTTACAAAAATATTATACTTTTAGATATTATAGTATATAATTTATAAAATTTTATAAATATATCTATTTACAAGAGAAGCTAGATAGAAGATTAGTAATAATACTTTAAGTAATATATATACTATTCTAATTTTGTAATAGATATGCTTCTTTTATACTATCTTAAATCATATATTCTTATAGTTATTTGGCAATATATTACAATCTTAATAACTTAAATTATATATTCTAATTATTAATTTTTTTATATTAAATTTATTAAAAAGCTCTTTTTAGAATATATTTGTCAAATAACTATCTTAATCTAATATAAATTATATAGAAATACTTTAGTTATAAGACAAAAAATAAATACTTAATTTATAATTTTAATAATCAGAAAAATACTTACACCGAGCTAATAATATATTAACTTATTTAATACATTTATTAATAATAATAAGAAGCTAAGTATAAGATTCAGAATTAATAATCTAAATTAAAAAGAATACTATAAAGTTCATAAAAATAATATTAAAAACATAGATCCTAGAATAATTCATTATAGTAATCTATATAATTTATAGTATTAAATTTTATTCTAAAGATAAGTAAAATAATAAGTAATATATTATTATAAGTACTTAATATCTTAATATATAATTAATCTATTTAAAGTAATAATATCTTTATCTATATCTTAATATTTATAATTATTATAAATTATATAAAAAAGAATCTTAACCAGATGATTTAATATATAAAGTTATTATTGAATAAGATTATATTATTTTCTAAAATATAAAAGAATATTCTTAAAGAAATATAGAATTTATATATAAGTTTTCGAAAGTTTAATATTATTAAGATAAGCTTATTTAATAATGAATATATTTAAGAATTAGTCTTATATTTAGCAAAAATATAAAATTTGAAATTTTTAAAAGTTTCTACTAATACTATTATATTATAATATTAGAAATTATTATTGAATAAAAAATTATCAAGATCTGCTTTATCAGATAAAATACTTTTATTAGATTACGTTTTATTAATATTTAATATAAATATAGAAATAATATATCAGATATCTTATTAAAATAAATAATTTAAAATATTACCTATAATATTTAATAATTCTAATTAATAAAAATATTTAATATATATTATTAAATATTGTAACTTGCTTTAACTAAATTTAGATTTAAATATTTAAAAAATAATTATATTAAAATACTTTTTTATAACTAGTTTAATAAAACATATATAATCTATATATATTATTGTAAACAATATTAAAATTTATATTAAATAATATATTTTAAAAACTATTAATATAAGAGAGAAAATTTTAACTTTTATTAACTAATAGTTTTATTTAGTATTTTATTAATAGTTTACTAATAAAAAGAAATTAGCTATATATAAATTCATACAGATAGTTTTGATATATTTATATATATATAATTCTTATTTAAATAATAAAATATAACTTTATCTCAATAATAATTAGTATTAATATTAAGAGAAAGCTAAAGTCATATATCAAAATATATAATAAAATTATTTTTAAATATAATTAAAAAAATATCTTCTAAGTTATTAAATAAATTATATTTATTTTATATTAATTCAAATAATCTTTAATTAATATACTTAGTTTGTAATTATTCTTAATTGAAGAGACTGGTTTTAAATAATAATATTTTATAATCTTATAGTACACTAGAATTTTTAATAATATAAGAATTTTTATAATAAAGCTATTTAGTTATACTAAAATAGACTTTAAGATTATATAAAATATATAGAAAATTCAGAAATAAAATAGTATTAAATTTATGTTTTAAAATTAATAAATTAAGTTAATATATTAACTGAATAGTTAAATTAAAATAAAGCTAATAAAACTCTTTATTAATCTAAGCTTAATCTATATTTCTTAAAGTTAATTAAACACAGTATTGAGATATATAATATTTAATTATAAATGCTTCAATATAATAATAATAATATTAATATAAATATAACACAATTTGCAAAACATTTTTAGATTTAAGTTTATTTAATATTAAATATAAGAAATAGAGTTAATAAAGCCTATAATAATAATATAAAAATCTTCTTATTTCTCATAAGAAATAATAATTATATAATTTGAATAATCGTATTCTTGGGGCTATTAATTAAAGAATTAACAAGTATTAATTATCATTATAATAATAGTTTTCTGATAAAAAATACAATATAAATTAGATTTAACAAATTAATTTATTTTTTATAAATTAATAATTATTTCCTTTCTTTATTTTATTATATAATTAGAATTAATAGATATGTTTTAGATAGTAAACTGAATATATTATTAATATATAATTAATTGTATATAATATCATGTCTTATTAATATAAAGAATTAAAAATATTTTTAATAATTTAATAATCTAAAAAAGTAATATAATTATTATGAGACTTAAAATATTAATTTCTTTAATTAAATTTTAAAGACAGTTTTATGTATTAATTCTTTAATATGTTAACTATACTAATATTTAAATGTTATATAATTTAATAATAATATATAATATACTAACTTCTGGTTTATATTATTAAATAATATAAAATTATCTATAAAATTAATACTTATTTGTAATATGTTTCAAACAGGTAGAGCAGATATAACAGTTCATTAATTTACTATATAAATATCATCTACTATATTAAAAAAAATAAATAATAATATTAAAACCTTGCACTGTATCTTATTTAATAAATGTAAATTATAATTTTTTAAATTTAAAGAATTAATATTCTTAAATAAAATATATAAGTAAATTAATTTGTTAATTTTAATATTAATCTAATGAATAATTATAAATGTATTATTAGTTAATATTTTAATATAAATAAAATAAAATAAAGTTATATAAGCTGATAAATTATTAATTATTGTTATATATAAGGCATTTATATTAATAATATATATATATATTAAAAGTTTATTATTATTAATAAATTTAAAAGTAAAATTATAATTTAGTAAATTATTCTTAATTTTAACTTGAATAAAGATATATATTTTAGATAAAGATAGTAATATAATCTTATACGTGAAGTATAATAATAAATTTATATAATTGATTTTAATTATTCTATAAATATAAAATAGCAAATTATTATATAATTTAATTAATATAATTTAACTTTTGTTACTAATAGCTATATCTTTATAACTGAAAATATTTATATTAGTTTGTAATTTAGATTAGTAACTTTAATCTTTAACTATATAAACCTTTATAATTATAAATACAAAAATAGATTTTAAATCAGCTTCAAATTCAATTATTTATAGAAAATAAATATTAAAAATAATCAATCTAATTAATTTATAATCATAACTGATCTTAGAAATATTAAGATTAACTTTAAAATTATATATGTAAATAAAAGAAATAAAAATAAATAAGCATATAATAACTTGTAGTTTTCAGATTGAGCTTCATAAAAATTAAATATTATATATAAAATAACTATATGTAATTATATCATTAATAACTATATATAATAAAGATATAAAGTATGAAGAAATATCTCAATAAATTAAGAAATAAATATAGAATTTATTATTTAATAAAAATGCTATATTATAATGATTATACCATATAATAATCCTAAATAATTAAATATTTATTATATATATATCATGATAACTATTCTAATCATAATAAGTATTTATTTATAATTAACAGATTAATTATAAAAGACTCTGTTATTATTATAGATAATAAAGCCTTAATAATATTAATAATTTAAATAATTCTAAGTATTACTAGCAATATCTGTATTAATTATAATATTTATTATATTAGTACTATTCCATAAAATAATGAAATATAATATAATAATACATATTTAATAATAAGTATTTTATTTATAATTAATATAATTATTCTGCTAATTTTAAATTTATTAAAATATTTAAATATTATTATTATTAATTCAGTAACCTCAAATATTTTAATAGCTTTTATAATTATTTTAATCTTAATTAAAACTATAGTTCTGATTATGATTAAAATAATCTTAAAGAATAATTTAATTTAGACTAATATTATATAAATAATCAATTAGTAAAGGTTAATTATATTAATTAATATATTGATCATTATAATTTTATTATTGATTTTTATTTTAATATAATAGCTAATCTTATTACTAATAGGTCTAATAATTATAGCTATGATTATAACTATTAATATTATTCTAATAAAATCTATTAATAAATTACTAGATTCTATAAATTTAGAATATATAAAATTTAATAAAAATAGATTAATTGTAGCTGTTATTATTATAAGAATAATATAATTTATAATATTCAAAGATAAGATCTTTTTAATAGAATATTGAATTTTTATACTTTTTAAGAAATTTACGAAGTAATATATTTTATTATAATTAAAAAATATTATAATGCAGATTTAGTTCCAGTCTGTTTTATATTATATTGATTTTATTAAATATATTACTGATATATATAGTATAATAGTAATAAAACTATTATATATATATATATTTAAACAGATCTGTTGTTAATAATATTATTTAAAATGTAAGATAAAATATTCAGCTAATTAACAGTATTAAATAGATTTACTTTAAAATAATAATATAGTTTATAAATCTAGCTATTTTTAAGATTAAGTTTTTATAATAATTCTTTTATATAAAATTAATTCAGAAATATATTAGAACTGAATAATATTTTAAAAATATAAATATAAGCTCTTCTTAATAGTTCTTTATAATAATAAGTAATAATATTATAAATTTAATTAATAAATATATTTATATTAATATAGTATATCTTTTTAATAATTTATTTTTTAGTAATATCTTGCTATAGTTCAGATTATAGAAAATAAACTTTCTTTAATTAAAGATAATAATTTTATAATCTAGATTAAGTTTATTAATAAGTAATTTAATTACTAGTTCTAGTAAAATTCTTAATATTATTAAAAGAGTTATTATTACAATAACTATAATAATCTTGATAACTAGTCTAATTATTGAATTTACAAAGATTAAACTTTTCTTTATAATTATTGTTTTTAATTATATTAAAGTATTTTACTAGACAATCTATAATAATTATAATATTATATAATATAAATTTCTAATAGTCAAAAAATAAGATATAAGAAAACTATTTATTATATTTCTTATATTTATTATAATTAAAACTAGTATCATTTATAATAACTATATTATTAATATTATTCCACAAATTTAATATTAAAAATAGAGATAAAAAAGAAATTTAAAAAATATAAATATATTTATATTATGTTTTATAATTAATCTAGATTTTTAATATCTTTATCTTTAATTGTAATTATTAAGAGCCTATAGAAATTCTAATAACAGAGAATAAGAGAAGAAAATATAATAAATAAAATGATAATTAAAAATATAAAATAAGAAGATATAAAAAAAGTAAAATAATAACTAAATATATAGAGTTTATAAGTATAAAATGTTTCATTTCTAATAATAAAACGTTAATTAAAATAGATCTAATAACTTAAATATTTCCAAATTTAATAAAATTAAAATTAAAATTCGCGTCTATAAAATTTATTGATTAAATAGAATTAATATTAGAAATAATACTAAGAATAGCTTATTTTTTTATAGATCTATTTTTTTAATTAATCTTTTTAAAAAATTAGAATCTTACAGAAATAAATAAATTATATTTAATAATAAAATTAAATTAAAATTAATAAAGCTAAATAATAATCTAGATAAATAGTTTCTTAAATAAGACTTTAAATATCTTAATATAATTAGTATAAATAGTTCAATTAATAATATATTTAAAGACAAAGTCATTAATATTAACAATATCAGCTAAAAGATTCGAATACTGGTTAATCTAGTTAATCTAAAAGATAAAATCAGATTTTTAAAAATTTTAACTAGAATTTAATACAATATATATATATCTATAATATAATCTAGAATATAACCTTAACTTCTTAAAAGTTTATAAAATATCTTTAGATAATAAAGAATCTTAATATAAATCTAGATCTTCTTAATTTAATACTAAAAATATTAAAGAAATTAAGCTTAATCTTAATATTAAATAATTAATTAAATAATCTAATATTGTATAATTAATAACAATACGTTACTCAGCAAGCCAGTTAATATATTAAGACTTGAAAATAAAATTATTAATTAATTAATAAAATAAATATAATATGTTTATAAAATTAAAGTATGAGAAATATTTATAATAAAGATTATATATTAAATAATATTTTTATTAAGATAAAGCCGATAAAATATTTTATAATAATAATAATAATAATATAAAACAAATTAATCTAATATTCAAGCTCAGTAATATAACAACTTTATTAATTTAAAAGTATTATTAAAAATAATAATAATAATATATAATTAATTAAAGTCCTGATTATAAAATATAAGAAAAGCTTTTTTTTTATTTATTTAAGAAAGGATTAATCTTCTGAATTAATATTAACATATAGATATGTTATTACTAATATAATATTATATAATTTACTTGATTTAGTGGGATTTCTTGATAATAATAATTAATTAATTAGATTATTAAAAATATAAAGCAGGAATAGGCGGCTAGTATAGTCTGATAGAATGTATAAAACATGCCAGTAACAAAGCTATGAATAAATAAGAAGTATGCTAGCAACAACAAACCGGGCCACAAAGTCTTTGATTAAACTCTAGACTATTTTATATAATAAAAGAAAGTATCTAATAAATTATTTTTATTAGTATTAATAACTGATTAAATCTTAAGTGTTAATATTAATGTTAAAGAAAATAATTTAAACTAAGATTTTAATATAAAATCTAATACTAGATTAAGTATATATATATTAAGAAAAAAAATCTAAGATTATAATTAAAAATAATATACTGCACATTCTATATTTCCTGAACTATAATAAATTATTAATAATATAATTAATTAAGTCTAATTTAAATTCTTTTAATTAAAAATAAAATGAATAAAGAAATAATAATAGACTTCTAATAATTAATATATTCAGATTAATTATCTTATATATATAAAATCGTGAATAAAGTATAATAATATTTTTTAATATCTTGATTAATAATTAGAGAATTAGTAAGAATATTATCTAATTTATATTTAATATTTAAAAGTAATAAAATAAAAATAGATTCTTTTATTAAAGAATATATCTCTAATTATAATAATTTTCTAATAACTTTGTAATTAATCTTTAAAAAGTTAGAAAAATCCTCGCGGGTATAATATTTAATATTTTATAGAAATATAATTTTTAATAAATTATCTTATAGATTTTAAATAATAAGATTATAAAAATATATATTAAAATAATATAAAAAAAATATATTTATTATAAACTTAAAATAATATTTATATTATTTAAAATATTTTTACTAGTTTTTTATCTAGCTTCTCTTGTGAATAAATATATTTATAAAAATTCTATAAATTATATATTATATTAGTATAATTGATTTATAAGAAACTGTTTCTATAGCATAGATATTTCTTATAATATAGTATATTATAAGAATTATAAGGATTACTATCCTTATATAAATATTAATAAATCTTAGAGACTTAAGCTAGATTAAGTAATTAATCCAAATTAAAAAATTAAATATAATATTATTATATATTTACATTCAGAGTATTAGGTTTATAACTATATAAATTAATATAATATATATTATAATTAATTAACGAAACTTACTTTCAAGAATATTATATAATATAATAATTTTAAATTAATTATTTAAAATTCAGATTTTATATAAACTTCTTAAGTTGCTTTATAATATTATAAAAAGAATTTATCTCAGTAATTACAATATTAATATTCGGACTATTATAATCTATATTTAAAATATTTATAAATATTAGCTTAATAAAATATCTATATCTAATTCTAAAGTATTATTATTAATTATATTAAATAATTAATTATCTTATTTTTAGCTTTAAATATAATCTTTATTATAATTCTATGTTTATTTTTATTTTTATTTTTATTTTTATTTTTATTTTTATTTTTATTTTTATTTTTATTTTTATTTTTATTTTTATTTTATTTTTATTTTATTTTTATTTTTATTTTTATTTTTATTTTTATTTTTATTTTTATTTTTATTTTTATTTTTATTTTTTTTTTTATTTTTATTTTTATTTTTATTTTTATTTTTATTTTTATTTTTATTTTTATTTTTATTGAATATCTTATAAAATAATTACTTAAGAAATAATTATTATAAAATTATAATTAATTAAATTAAAGATTTAAATAAGTTTAATTAATTAGAAATTAAAATTATTGTAATACTTATTATAATCTCTATTATAGTTATAATTTTATTTTTGATTATATAATAAAATAATTATATTACTGGCAAGATAAATTAATAATATTTTTAATTTCATTTAAAAATAAAAAACTTTTAATAAATATTATATAAATTAAGCTTTAAGAAATTATTTTAATTAATTAAAATTAAAAATTATTATAGAATAGAATTATTCTTTAAAGTAATCTAAAAATATATAAATTTAATTAAATAGCTTAGTAATCTTATATAATTTATTTATTAATTTAATTATAATTTTAAAATTATATAAAATTAATATTAAAGATTTATCTTATATTAATTCTTTTTTAAATATTAGAAAAGAAAATTAATATTTTTAATGAATTATGGATCTTTTTAATATTAATATATATATTAATAGCAATTTCTATCTTAAAAATATAAAAAGAATATTAAAATTAATAGATTATTAAAATATATTTATTAAAAATATTTTTAATTTTATTTTTTTTAGATTTTTTATATAATTATTCTTACATTTCTTATTATATTAACTATATAGATTAGCTTTATTATAAATCTATATTAATATAATAATACCTTTAATAATATTCTTTAATTTATTAGATATTTATATATAGAAATAATTATAATAATATAATATTAAAATTTCTTAGAATAAGATTTATTTTTAAAATAATTTAATAATACTAAGTTTTAATTTCAAGTATTTATATTATTAATATCTTTTTTTTAAAAAAATTCTGCTTATAATATAATTTAGAAAAGAATTAATTATTTAAAATTAAATTTAATAATATTTTTATTAAATATATTAAAAATAATTTCTAAAAATTAATGATTATTTAAAAATTATATAATAAAACAAAAAGAAATTTGAAGATAAATTGTTTTAAATTTATAAAATAAAATAAATCAGTAATAAAATTATAAGATTAAAAAATAATAATAATTAGATATTAAAAAATAATAATCATGAGATATTAAAAATATATATAATATAAATTATAAAAAAAGTCTACAGAATCTAAAAATATCAAAACTTATAATATAATTAATTCAATAGAAAATTAGAACAGATTATTTAATAAAGTATAATAAAATTAAATTTAATACTAAGCAGAAAAGTTAATACTTTATATAAATAATATAAAAAAATTTAAGATTAATTAATGTAACTAGCTAGAAATAATTATTTACTTAAATCATTAATAAAAAATAAAAAATTAAGTTATATAATTAATAATATAATATTATATAATTTTAATTTAATATAATAAATCTTAGTCTAGTTAGCTTATCTTTATTAATAATTATATTATTTATTTTATAGATTTATATATTATATATAGAACTGCTATAATCATATTACTTATCTTAAAAAATTATATATTATATATAAAACTGTTATAATTAAATTGTAAATCATATAATTTATAAAGAACAGTATGTTAAATATAAGTAATTATAATAAAAAAGGTATATTATATATTTCAAACAGAATGGATAATCAAAATAGATTAGAAAAATTAAATAGACTAGATAAAATAGATAATTTAAATAATTAGACTAGTATTATAATAATCATTTTAATTAAAAAAATTAAATTAATATTATATATAAATAAGACTCTGAAAACTTTAATTTTTAATTATTTATAAAAGATTAGATTTATATAGTTTAATATTAGAATAATATATTTTAATATTTTAATTATATTTTTCATTTAAATTACTGATTTATTCTGGTCTAATATATAAAAAAATAATAATATAATTATTTTATATTTTTTAATTATATTAGAAAAATATATTCAATATTATAAATTATATTTATTTTAATTATATTAAAAATATAAGATCTAGATTTAGCTAATTAGACTATTTAAGTAATAAGCTTAATAATATAAATAATAATAATAGTACTGCCAATTAATTAATATAATTATAATAGAAATATTTTTTAATATAATACATAAATATAATAATATTATAGAGAATCTAAAAATCTATTTAATAATATATTATAATATTTTATAATAAAAGAAATAAAGAAATTATTAATTTATAATTAAATAAAATTTAAAAACTATATCTTAGACTTATAATCTAATAAAAAAATAGTTATATAAAAAATAGAAAAGATATATTAATTCAGATAAAATAGATTAGAAATTATAATTATTAAGTAAAAAGATATAGTTATATAGCCCTGGAGCAGTCAACCGCCAATACATCTATTAGAAACTAAAAAGCTTTATAAAAGAGAAAGATAAATATAAATATTAATATTCGCAGGATATATATATATATATATATATAAAAGCTTTTCTTTTTCTAAATATAATTTGTTGGATTGTATTGTATGATATTATATTACTAATTATATAACTTAATATTCTATTAATATCTCAAGTAAATAACTATCTTTAGTTAATTAAATTAATTAATCTTTTTTTTACTTTTTATATAAATTTTAAATTCTTTTACGTAATATTAAATTTAAATTTATTAGATTTTACTAAATACTCTACTCTGATTTAATATCTAATTAATTTTATAATTATTTTTAATATATGTTAATTTTTTAAATTCTCTTCTATAATTATAATAACTTAACTAAGGATTTTATTATATATATTTTATGATATCTAATTATTATTATTTTTTAATATTATGATTCTATTACTGATTTATTTCTCTTTAGTAATTTAAAATATTTTATTCTAGTAATATATTCTTATTCTTTTATTAAATAATTATTCAATTCTTTTTATTTTATTATATAATCTCTGAGTAATTATTAGTTATTAGAAATTATTTTAAATTTATTTAATAATAAGTTTACTAACTTTAATCCTGAAATAATCAAGATTCTCTTAAAGTTATTTTATAATTAAAACTTCTCTAAATAAAAGGAATTATTAATATGGATATTAAAACTTAAGAATTAATATTATTAGAATATTCTTGAAAATAAATCTTGTTTTAAAATCTTTTAATATTATATTATTATAATTATTTTTTTATATAAATAAATATCTAACAGAGTTAAATAATATTATTAAAATTATTATTATATTAATATAGATTTAAAATATTATTAAACTTATTATTATATTAATATAGATTTATAATATAACTAGAACATATATATAATATAATAAAGAAATCTAAGAATAATTATATCAAAAATCTAAATAAAAAAAATAGAATTATTTTTTTTGAAATAAATATATTTTAATAATCTATTTATTCTGATAGTTCTTTATATTTTAAAAGTAAGAATTACTGCTGATATATATAATAAAATAAAAAAGATTTATAATATATTAAAAAGTATTAATATTTTCTCTAAATTCTAAATTTTAAAAGCTAATCAATATAAAATATTTTATTAATATTAATTTTCTTATATTCTTAAAAATATAATCTAAAATAATTCATAATCTGTGTATGAAAGTTAAATTATTTGATTAAATTAGATTTATATATTTTTAAATTATATTATAAAATAATTATATTATTTAGTAATTTTTAATTTTGATCAGCTAAAATATTCTTTTAAAGTCTAATTTATATAATATCTAATACGACTTTATTATCTTGAAATATAATTAAAAGATATCTTTAATGTATTTTATTAATAATATAAGTATTTTATTATATAGCCTGAGAAAGGAGTGTAATAAAACTTATAATAAAGAGTATAATAATTCTCATTTTTAATTAATTAAGATTATATTTATAAAGTTTTAAGAAAAAATAATAATAAATTTTATTATTAATTTATCCGCGAGTGCTAGTATTATTAAAAAACTTTTGAAAACTTTTTAATAATATTCTAGTAATAATAGATTAATATAATATAATAGCTTATTTTTTATTTTTATAAAAAACTCAAATAAAAAAGATTTTATTAAAACTTTTATTAAAAAGATTTTTTCTTTATATAATATATTTATAAAGATTATTATAAATTATTATAATATTTTTATAAGATATTTCTGATTCAATTTTATTTATATATTTATAATAAAAAAAACTAAATACAGCTTATTATCTATAAACTAATAATTAAACTAAAAAATTAAATAATATTCTTAAGTAATACTTATAAAATTATATAAATTTTAAATAGAATAATTAAATAGATTTATTATTTATTATAAAATTTATATATAATAATATCTTATAAGTCTTTATAAAGATATTATTTTTTTATATTATTATAATAACATATCTATAAATAAATAAAATAAATTCTTATATAAAAAAAGCAGAGATTAAAATCTCTGAATAAATTAAATATATTTAAAGAATTTATACTAAAATAAAGAAGAATCTAATTTTTATTTATAACAGATAAAAATAATTTTATAATTATAAGAAGTAGATAAGAAGTTTTATATTAAAAAAAATAATTTCATTATTTATAGAATATCTTCTATAAAAATAGACGACTAGTAAGAAACTAGATTTATAAAATAAAAGAATTTATTATATTATTAAATAAATAAATTTATAAATTTATAGACTAAAATTATTTATAAAATTATAGATATATTCTATATATTATTATTTTATAAATATTATAAAATAAATAGAATAAATTTACAAGAGTATTTTCTTATAAAAGAAATAATTATAAATATTATTTAAAGATTCTATTAATCCTACAGAGTTAGAATAAATTCTTAAAAACCTTAATTAAATAAAGAAGCTATTCCAATAAGAATAATATTTAAAAATTAATTATAAATCTATATTATTTATAACTTTATAAAAAGTTTATTTATAAATATAATTTTTAAAAAATAAAAAAATAATCAAATAATAAAATAATAAAGCAAATCTTTATAAGAATGTTTATTTAATTATACTTTAAAATATAAGATATAATAAATACTTATAAAAATAAAAATATAATTAATTTAAATATAATCATTATATCTTCATTTATAATTATTATTAATATATATTATAAATATTTTTAAGCCTGGGAAAATATAATATATATTATATATTTAATTAAAAAAAAGCCAGTCAGCTCTAGTTATAAAAAAAATCTTATAAAATTAAATCTAAACTTTTAGCTAATAATAATTATTATATTTAATAAAAAATACAGATCTTATTACTGATTATATAATTTAATATCTTTTTTAATTGTATAAAGATTATAATTCTATTTAAAAAAGATCGAATAGAATTATTAATATATTTATAAAAATATTAATAAATTAGTTTATTATAAATACATTTATAAATTAAATTAAAGTCTAGTTTATAATTCTGATATTTTATAGAATAGATTAATTTTAAATAAATTTCAATATATTTTTTTTGAAAAAAAGATAATTTATTTATCTGCAGTCTATAAATTACAGAAATAATAAAATATTATTTAAAATAATAATATTTTATAATAATAAATAATAAGAGAGATATAAAAGAATAAAATTATAAAAAATTAGATTATTTTAAAACTTTTAATTGATGAAATAATAAATTATATATAAATTAACTTTTTATACTCTGCGAAGAAGATTGATATCTATTATAAAAAAAAGAAGAGATTATAAATATAATAATAATAATAATAATAATAATATCAGTATCAGCGACAGAGATAGTAGTAATAATAATAATAATATTATTATTATTAATAATTATAATAATAGAGATAGTTACAGAAGTAAATTAATCTAGCTTTATATTAATTATAAAATATAAAATAAATCTTTCTAAGAAATTATTTATTATAAAAATTTATAAAAAGAAAAAAAAGAGTAAGAGTTCTGTAATAAACATAATAATTTTTTTATTAAAAAAAATAAGATATATAATATAATAAAAAAAATATTAAAATAATTAATTATAATTCTTAGATTAGATTATATATCTCAGACTTATAAAGTAATAAATATCTATAAATTAATATAAAATCATAGATATTATATTTTATAATCTAATATAGATATTTTAGATTTATAAGAATATAAACAGCCGCGAAAATATATATAGCTATAAAAGTATAAAATAGATGTAAGAGTATAAAATAATTCTAGAAATATAAATAATTATAAGAGTTTTTTAAATAAGTATTTACTTATAATAATAATAATAATAATTAAAAAAGAGAGAACTACAGAGTAGAGAAAGTTAAAAAAAATATTTAATAAAAATATTCTTTTTTAAAGTTCTGAGCTTTAAGTTCTAAGCTTTGATTTATATCTAAATTAAGAATATTATATTATATTTACTACTTAATTATAACTATAAAAATACTTATTATATTTATTATTTATAATATTTATTATCAAATTATAATTATAGAGACTTAAAATATAATAAGAAATAATATATTCACAGCTATATAGAATAAGTTTTATAATATATTTATATAAAAAATATTATTAAAAAAAAGAATTATTTTTTTTTAATTAATTTTTTATAAAAAAGATTTTATAGCAGGGATTTTAATAATATCTAATTTTTTATAAATAATAATCTTAAGAACTAAGATTTTTTAAAAAAAATAATTATAAAAATAATAATTCTTATAACATTTATAATATATTATAATACAAGAAATATTTATATTATAGAAATAATTTTTTATAAAATAATTATACTAGTATAATATATAATTTATAGAATTTTTATAAATATATTTATTTATAAAAGAAGCTAGATAAAAAACTAGTAATAATACTTTAAGTAATATAAATATTATCTTAACTTTATAATAGATATACTTTCTTTACACTATCTCAACACAAACTCTTATATTAATTCAACTTAATTTTTTAACATTTCTTACTTTATTAAAAAGACCTTTAAAATAAAGTTTAAATTAGACAGCTAATAGCATATGTATTAATATTATTCCTAAATATAAGAATAATAATTATAATTAAATTGAGTATTATTATTTTGTATCATTAATAATATAAGTTTTAATTAATTTAATATCTTAAAATAGACTACTTATTTTATATAAATGTTTAAAAAAAATTAATTTTATTAATTTTATTTCTTTTTATTATTATAATCTTCTTTAGTCTAAAACTGATCTTAGTCTATCTGATTTATTATTGGATTATTTATATCTTCAGATATAAGCTTTATAACTTAATAAAGTATATAATTAATATATAAATAGTAAAGAGAATATTTTAAAGATTATATAAACTATATTTTAAAAATAAAGATTATATTTTATTTTTTAATAAGAAGATTTAAGATATTAAATTTTAATTTAAAAACTTTATTTCTATTAATATTTATAAATTAATCTCTATATAGGATTTTATTAATATATTATTATTTTATTATTATTATTAATTATACTACTCAATACTGCTAGATTTATATAATATAAAATTATATAAATATATTTAAGAAATTTATTTTATTATAAAATTATCTATTAAATTAATTCTAAATATTAATTAAATACTTTTATATAAATAATATATCAGAGTATAATCTCTTAAAAAAGTATTATAAATTTAAAAATATTATTTAATATTCTGCTCTATATTAATAATCTGTTTTTAATAAAATAATTAAAATTAAGAATTATTATCTAATTTAATTAACTATTTTGATAATAATAAAGAATTAAGTATTTAGATTTTTATAATATTATATTATTCAGATAGTTAAATATATTCAGAATAGAATCTTTTATAATATTATTAATATAATTCTTTATAAGATTCTATATAATATTTAATCTGATATTCTTTATTAAAGAATTTGTAATTACTAATACTGATATCTTATACTTAAGAAAATATATAATAAACTAGATTTAAGAATAAATACAAATCAATTTATTAACTATAATAAGAGTTTATACAAGAGTTTTAATTTAAAATTAAAAAATAATTATTATAATCAAAGATTTAAGTTTTTATATATAGAAAATAATTAATCTAAATTTATTAATTTCTATAAATCTACTGCTGCTAATCGATATAAATTTTCTTCTAACTATAAAATTATAGATTAAACTTAATTAATTAACTATTAATAATCTTTTATAATTTAGAGAATAAAAAATAACTAGTGTATTATTTTTAATTATAATCTTAAACTTTTTTATTAATATATATAAGTCTAATCTAATACTAGATTTTATATTAAAATATTAATCTAAGTTATCTTTTTTAATATTAATATTAGTACTTAAACATTTATTAACTATTAGTAATAATAATATTAATTTATTAAATATTATTTTATTTTATTATATAAAGCAGTTTAGAGCTTAGCTAGAGATTTTATTTTAATTATTTTAATATTTTATACAAATTAAAGAATTAAGTTTAAAACTTCTTAAATATATATAATTATATATTATAATTCTTTAAATAGATTTTAATCTAAATAAGAATATTAACTTTATTAATTCTCTTAAGTAAGTATATATTATAAATATTTTATTTAATTTCATCACTAATATTACTGGTACTAATACTTTAAATAAATTATTATTTATTATTGGACTAAACTCTGTGATATTATATTATTAGTCATATAACTCAATATTTTATCAATATCTTAACTAAATAGTTATTTCTAGCTAGATAAATCTATTGATCTTCTGCTCTTTTATATTTTTAATATAGATTATAAATTCTTTTATTAAATAATAGATTTAATTTTATTAGAGTTTACTAGATACTTTTCTTTGATTTAATATTTACTTAATTTTATTATTTTTTTTTATATTTCTATCTTTTTTAGACTCTTCTTTTATAATTATAACTATTTATATAAATTTATTATTATATATATTTTATAATATTTAATTACAATTTTTTTAATATTATAATTTTATTATTAATTTATCTTATTTTAATAATTTAGAATAGTTTCTCTTAATAATATATTCATATTTTTTGATAAATATTTTTTTATTTTTTTTTATTTTATTATATAATCTCTGAGTAATTATTAATTTTTAGAAATTATTTTAAATATATTTAATAAAAAGTTTATTTAATTTAATTTTAAAATAATTAAGACTTTTCTTAAGTTATAATATAATCAGAACTTCTTTAAATAATAAGAAATATTAATATAAATATTAAAAATTAAGAATTAATATTATCAAAATATTCTTAAGAATAAATCTTATTCTAAAAAACCTTAATATTATGATATTATAATTACTTTTATATATGAATTTTTAATAATTTAAATAATATTACTAAAGCTGTTATTATATTAATATTGATTTATAAAAAAATTATTATATATATATAATATAATAAGAAGCTTAAGAATAATTATATAAAATATCTAAATAAATAGAATTAAATTAATTTTGTCTTAATAAATATATTCAAATAATTTATTAATTCTGATATTCTTTTTTATATTTTAAAAATAAAGATTATTATTAATATATATAATAAGATTAAGAAGATTTATAATATATTAGAAAATATTAATATATTCTTTAAATTTTAAAAAATAATTAATATAAATTATACTATTAATATCAATTCTTCTATTTTCTTGAAAAAATAGACTAAAATAATTAATAATCTATATAAAATAATTAAATTATTTAATAAAATTAAATTTATATATTTTTAGATTATTTTATAAAAAAATTCTATAATATAATAATTTTTAATCTTAATTAGTTATAATAATTTCCTAAAATCTAATTTATATAATATTTATAAAATAATTATTATTATTAAATATAATTGAAAATATTATTAATTTATTATACTAATAATATAATTATTATAATATATAATTAGAAATAGAATTTTAATTATAATTAAGATTATAATAAAGATTATAACAACTCTTATTTATAATTAATCAAGATTTTTTAAATATCTAATTTTATAAATTATAACTTTATATAATATAATTATTATTAATCTTATAATAATTATTTCTTAAGCAATTATGATTATATAATAGATAATAAAATTAAAAATAGAATTAAAAATAAAATTAAAAATAATAAATAAAAATATAAAAAAGATTACAATTATAATTAAAAATATAATAATTTTTTAAATAATAATATTTATAATAATACTTTAGAGTTAGTTATAAATATTCTTATTGAAAATTTAAATAGATATCTCAAGTACAGACTATAATAATCTAAATATTAATATTATTAAAATCTTTATTATAGAGTGGCTAACGGCCAGGTCAGATTAGGTTAATTAGAATTTTTATATCTAACCGCCAGGTTATAATTAGATTAGAAAAATTTTTATATCTGACTGTGATATAGTTAAAAATCAGATAATTAATTATTTTAATTATTCTTTATACTAAGATCTATCTGTTATATCTTTTTAAGCTTTAGTATAATTAAGATATATTTAGATTAAATAATTATTAATCTGACTATTTTTATTATTATCTAAAAATATATAAAAAGAAGCGTTTTAGATTAAAAAAATATAATTAAAAAAAATTAGTATTTTCTTTATTATTATTTATTAGAAATAATAAGAAAAGTCTAATTATATTAATAAAATTTAGCTTTTTGTAAAATTATTATTTTTATAGTAAAAAATATATATAAAAATATATAATTATTACT
Source organism: Aspergillus heteromorphus CBS 117.55 (assembly GCF_003184545.1). Classification (NCBI taxonomy): domain Eukaryota; kingdom Fungi; phylum Ascomycota; class Eurotiomycetes; order Eurotiales; family Aspergillaceae; genus Aspergillus; species Aspergillus heteromorphus. The sequence goes on from NW_020290464.1 coordinate 99,310, forward strand.
CTATTTTAACTATATATTTTAATTATATTAAAGAATATTAGAAAAACTATATATTAATTATTAATTAGAATACTGAGAATAAATATATTATTTTTATTCTATTATTTTTTTTAGATTAGATTATTCTTAGATTTATAGATAAGATATAGCTCGAAGAATTATTAATAAAATTAAAAATAGATTATAAATTATATATAAAATAATTAGAAAGAATAGTTAAATTATTAGAATAAAATAGATTAAATAGATTAAACAGATTAAATAAATTAAACAGATTAAATAGATAAAATAAATAAATAAAGTAAATAAAGTATATTAGATCTATATTATAATATTATAATTTTTATAAAAACTTCTATAAAAGTTTTTTATAAATTTCTTTTATAAAAATCTACTTTCTATTCTAATCTATTATATTTTAAATAATAGTTTTTTAAAAAAGAAATTATTTTATAATTTTAGGCTTTAGATATAAATTTCTGCTTATTAGATTTACTAAAATAAATAAAGTATAATAAATATATCAGCTATATATTAAAATATAATAGATTATATTTATATAAAGATATATTTTAAAATAAAATAAATTATCTTTATAAAATCTTCTGCTTTTATTTTTCTAAATTAAAAACTTAAAAACTAGTTTTATAAACTATAACTTTTATAAGAATTATAAGAAGAAATTATTATTAATTATATCTAAGTAAATTATTAGTTAGATATTAAATAAAAAATTATTATAGATATTTATCTATTCTTTTAAAATAAATCTTTTTTAATTATTATCTTTCTTTAGATCTCTATAATTTATAATAAATAAGATTTTTAAAATTAAGTTCTATATTTTATAATTATTTATTATCTATTATTTTGAATTATTAAATATATCTAATTTAAACAGATAATTAATCTTATTATTTTATTTTTCTGTTCAAAATTAAGTTCTTCTAATTAAATATAGATTAAAGAATATCTTATAGAACTATCTAAAAAGATATATATATTATTATTATTAAAATTCTTAAGTATTAAATAGATATTAATTATAGTAGACTATCAGATTAATTTTAATTAAAAAATATTTTTTATTTTAATTTTTAACTAGATTAATCAGATTAATTAGTTAAATAATTATATTTTAAATTTAATATTTAATATTTTTTCTTATTTTTTTATACTAGATTTTATAAAAGTCTTTTTTAGAATATAATATATCTCTTAAAATAATTAGTTAAGCAGATCAAACAGTAGACTATACTTAAAGAATATTATTATATTATAATTAAATATATATTATACTTTATATATTATCTATATAAAAAAAATATATATATTATAAATTAATCTATAATTATTAATCTATCTACTATATCTGATTTTTCTAATTAGTAGATATAAATAATTAAAGTAATAATTATATCTTAATCTAATCTTAACTATACAGTTAAAACTTTTTTTATATCTTAATCTAATTGCCAGATTATGGCCAGAATAAGATTAAGATATAACAGTCAGGTTAAGCCACTCTAATCTTTAATAATATAGATATTAATACTAATCTTTTTATAAATTATTTTATTACTATTAATATTATTAGTAATAAAATAAAGTTTTTTATAATATTATAAAGTAGTCTAAGAAGTCTATAAAAGTTCTAAACTTTTAAATAATTAATTTAAAGTTATTATATTATATAATACTTTTTAAAATAAGTTTTATTAATTATTATATATATATTATATTAGTCTATATAGTTATAAACTTAATATTCTGAACTTAAAGATATAATAATATTATATTTGTTTCTTTAATATACACTAATTATTTAATCTAGCTTAATTCTTTAAGACTTATTAATATCTGATATATTTTAATTTTAATTTATAATCTTTTTTTAATTTATTAACTTATCAGAGAGAGTCTTAAAACAAAGTTTAAGTTAAGTAATATAATAATAATGATTAATATTATTAATAAATATAAAAGTTATAATTATATTTTAATTAATTATTATTATCTATTTATTATTAATAATATAAGTTCTGATTAATCAAATATTTTAAAACAGATAAATTATTTCATATAAATATTAAAAAAAAACTAACTTTATTAAATCTTTATTTTTTTTTATTATTATAATTATTTTTAATCTAAAATTAATTTTAATTTATTTAATTTATTATCAGATTATTTATATCTTTAAGTATAAGTTTTTTAACTTACTAAAATATATAATTAATATATATATATTAAAAAACATATTTAGAAATTATATAGATTATATTTGATTTATTAATAAAAAAATATATGATATTAAGTTTAAATTAGAAAATCTTATTTCTATAAATATCTATAAATTAATCTTTATAAAAGAGTTTATTAATATTTTTTATTTTATTATTTTTATTAATTATACTACCTAATACTACTGAATCTTATAATAAAGAATTATATAAATATACTCAAGAAATTTATTTTATTATAAAATTATTTATTAATCTAATTTTAAATATTAATTTAATATTTTTATACAGATTATATATCAGGGTATAACTTTCTAAAGAATTATTATAAATCTAAAAATATTATTTAAAATTCTGCTTTATATTATTAATCTGATTTTAATAAAATAATTAAAATAAAGAATTATTATCTAATAGAGTTAACTATTTTAAAATATTAAAAATTAATTATCTAGATTTCTGTGAGATTATATTATACAAATAATTAAATATATAAAAAGGAGATTTATTTATAATATTATTAGTATAATATTTTATAAGATTTTATATAATATTTAATCTAATATCTTTTATTAAAAAAAGATCTATAATAAACTGGACTCTAGAATAAATAAGAATTAATTTATTAATTATAATAAAAATTTATATAAGATTTATAACTTAAAATTAAAAAAGATTATTATAATTAAAGATATTTCTTTTTATAAAAAATCTTTTTTATATTATTATTTTTAAATATTAAATATAAATTAGATAATACTTTAATTAATTCTCTGACTAATAATTAAAATATTAAAAAATATTAATATATTCTATCTACATTTCTACTTATATAAAATACTTAATTTAAATTTATTAATTCTTATAAATCTACTACTATTAATTTTTTTATTTAGCTTCAAATTATAAGATTATAAGTCAGATTTAGTTAGTTAATTGTTAATAATTTCTTATAACTTAAAAAATATAAAATAATTAATATACTATCTATAATTATAATTTCAAAAGTTTTTTATTAATTTATATATAATTAATTTAGTAACAGATCTTATATTAGAATCTTAATTTAAATTATCTTTTTTAATATTAATATTAGTAGTTAAAAGATTATTAGTTATTAATAATAGAAAAATTAATTTATTAGATATTCTCTTATTTTATTAGATAAAGCAGACTAGTACTGAGATTAAGATCTTAAATTAACTTTTTTAATAATTTATAAGAATTAAGAAATTGAAGTTAAAATTTTTAAAATATATATAACTATATACTATAATTTTATAAATAAATTTTAATCTATATAAAAATATTAGCTTTACTAATTCTTGAAAAAAGTTATATATTATAAATATCTTATTTAATTTAATAATTAATACTACTAATACTAAAATAAAATAAATAGAAAAATAAAAAAAAGACTAATTATTTATATTTCTTAGAGTTCTATCTTAATATTTAAAAATAAATATTAAGTATTCTATAATTATTAATAAATTAATTATTTGTTTATTAATAATAGCTAATTCTATCTGCTAAAAATATTAAATAAAATTCAAATGAAAATATAAATTATATTTTAATAATATTAATTATTTATTTTTCTTTTTTTATTTATTATATATAGTTCTTTATAGAAGATTTATATAATTCTAATTATTAAATCTATTTAAGAGTTTAATTTATTATATTAAAATATATATATCTTTACACAGATTTAAAATGTAATTTTAAAATTAATATATATAATAGTTTAATAATCTATCTTATTAAAAGTATTTAATTTAATAATTATAAAACTTTAATATTTTATATATTAGCTATTTATCTTAATTGTTATTTTTATTTTTTTAATATACTATCCAGTATCTCTTCTTATATATAAATATCAATTTAATTTCAAAATATATATAAAATCTTTGAAAAATTAATTTTATTTATAATATTTTTATTAGAAATATTTTTATTAGAAATATTTTTAATTAAAATATTAATATTATATATCTCTATTTTTAAAAATAATTATATATACTTGATCAAACTAAGATTAGATAGATAAAATAATTAATTTATAATTTTTAAAATATAATCTTAAAATTATTTCTTAATTTTATATATAAAATATATTATAATATTATTTATATAAATATAAGCTTATTTTCTTTAATCTCTATATTAATTTTAAATAAAAATTAATTAAATATTTTAATATAAAAATTTATAATATATTTAAACTTCTTAATTTTAAAATTATAATCTAAATAATTTGAATATAATTAATTTAAATTTCATATTACTATTTAAATTATAATCTAAGAATTCTTGTCTCTTATATAAAATTAAATAGAGATTTTTTTATTTTTTATTATATATATTAAGTCTACATTATTATTAATTATAATAATTAGTTTTAACTTAGTATTTATTTAATTATATTATTTTATATTAATTCTTTAAAACATAATTTTTGTATATTATAATTTATATAAGCTATTTCTTGATATATTTAAATAGTAATTTAGATTATTTTTAAATCTATTATTTATTATATTCTAATTTTTTAATAATCTAAATTACTAATATTTAGCTGATTATTAAATTAAGATTATTTATAAATATTTAATAAATAAAAAAAATCTTTTTTAATAAATTAAATAATATATTATATATCTCTACTAATAATTATTTTTACATAGTTAGGGTATAATGAAAAGATATTATTAAATCTTAAAAAGATTTATTTTACCATTAAATAAATAATATATATAGACTGTTTTTATTAGAGAAATAATTAAATTAAGCTAATCTAATAATAAATTGTTAATATATAAAAATTAATAAAAGAAATATCTAAATTACTATGTTTTATTTTTTTATAGAGTATTATTTCTTATTTTATTTAATTATTTATTTAATTATAATATATTAAATAAAGTATCTATATAGATATTACTAAGACTTCAAGATTTAAAAGATTTATATAAAAGTTTTACAATAATATTTTTTTTATTATATATATATTTATTTTATCTGTAAATAATCTTAAACACTTTTAATTTATATATTAATTTTATTATATAAAAAGTTTCTTTTTTATAAAAATAAAAATCTTTTATTTTTTTAGACTTTTTTAAACTTAGTTTCTTAAATATTCTGATATTCTTCTAGATTATTTTTATTAAATATTTTTTTAAGTATATTAAATATATTCTTTCTGATTTTTATAATTATAATTAAAAAATCTAAGACTAAAGATATTAATTTTTTAATATTTATTTATTATTTATATAATCCGACTAAATCTATATAAATTAATTTATATTATAATAAATTTATTCTATCTGTTTATGAATTGTTCTGAAAAGAATAGATATATAATTATATAATTTATAGCTTATAAAAATAAGATCTTATATTAACTTTCTTATATTAAAATACAGAAAAGAATATAAAAATTCATTTTTATATAAATTTATTATTTATATTAATTTTTATTTATTGTATAAATAAATACTTCTTTTTAAGTTTCATATAAATATAATTAATATATATTATAAATATTTTCTTCTAGCTAAAAGTAATATATTGATTATATATTAATATTATTTTCATTATTTTTTATAGCTTGCTATAATCTATTTTATATAATAATAATATTTCCTTTATTTTCTTTTAAAATATATAACTATCTAAATATTAAGATAGATATTATATTAAATATCAATAAAAAAATTATAAAGTTATATATATATATATATATTAATAAAAATAAGACAAAATATTTGCCTAGAAGTATTATAATATTTTTATATATTATTATTAAAGATTAAAAAATTAAATTAATCAAATAAAAAAGTCTCTCTATTTTTTTTTATATAATTAAAATAATTCTTTTTATTATTTTTTTATTTCTTTTAAGAGACTTTATTAGTTAGATAATATTATTATTTAATTATTCAGAAATCTAGATATTATTTTTAAGCTCTTGCTAATTATTAAAGTTTTAGTTTCTTATAAAATAAAAACAGACTTTTAAATTATATAAATATATTTAGTTTATTTAATCTTATATAAAAATTATATTTTATAATCTTTTTTTATATATTTCTTATTTTAAATCTTTTTTCTTATAAATCTTTTATTATTATTAATTATTAGTTCTGATAATTATATATTATCTGATTCTTAGAATAATAATAAATCTAATAATATAAAATAAAGAAGATTTATATAAAAGATTAAATAAATATTTATAAATATATTTAATTATATAATATAAAAATTAATTATTCTTAAAATTATATATTTTTTATTTTTTTAGTTAAGTTTCTTATTAAATTAATCTATCTAGATATTCTTTATATTTAGTCAGATTTTATTTTCTTTTTTATATTTAGCTAAATATTAGATCTTTTTATTAATTTACCCATCTTTGTATTTATTTTTATATATAAATTATTAATACTTATATTTACTCTTAAATGTTTTTAATAATTTATATAATATTCTTTTCTATTATATTAGAATTTATATTAATTCTTTTACTAAGAAATCTTAATCTTTAGTTAATAAAAATAATATAAGATAATATCTATAACTTAAAAAGAAAGAATTTATTTATTTTATACCACTGTCTATCTCTAAATAATAGATTATTAAAAATATTTATTAAATTTCTATTAGTTAATATACTTACTTTTATATTTTATTTATAAATTATATTTCTTAATTAAATATAATAGATCTTAGAATTCTATACTTTTTATAAATAATTAATTATATAATAGCTTTTATAATTATTTCTTAATTAATTTTTATTATAAAGTTAAGGATTATATCTTTTAAAAAATAATCTACTATTATTAAAATATTTAAATAATTTTTACTTTTTAGCAGATTAGTAATAGAATTTATAATAATATTTTTCTATATTTGCTTGAATATAGTTATTAATTTTAATAATCTTTTTTGCTTTCTTTAGATCTTTATATAATTATAAATATTATAGTTTCTTATAAAGTTTTGTTTATTCTTTAATATTATAAATTAAAAATATAATTAACTGACTAGAATATATATTATTTTATAATCAGAATATTCTGCTAGTACTAAATTATAAATATACTAAATAATATTTATATAAAAAGATTTAAAATTTAGAATTTATTTTTTTCTTAGAAATAGATATATATTTTATTTATTAATCTAGATTTAATAACAGATATTTTAAAACTTAGCTAAGATAAAAACTTTCCTTATTTTTAAATTAATATTTTAATTATTTTACAATATAATTTAGTATTATTTTAAGCTTCTTTTTAGCTCTTTATATTAATATATAATATCTATTTTAACTTATTTATAATTCTTATTAAGATAATGAAAATTAAAGCTATATTTACTAATATATCTAATTAAAAAAGTAACTAAAGTATATAATTTTTAAGATAATTATTCTTATTTATAAATATATCTTATTTATATTATAATAAGATATCTGCTTATTTATTCTTAGTCTTATTTTTATAAATTAATTTAAACTTAAACTAGCTTAAAAATAGAGATTATTATATATATTATTCAATTAGTATTTTTTTAAAAAAAGAAATATTCTAGATTTTTATAATTAATTATTACTTAAAAGCTTTATATTAACTATAATTTAATATTTTATTATTTCAAACTTTATAAAATAATAAAAAAAGTCTTTATTATAAATTAAATAATTATATTTTGTTAATATATTTTCATTTAAAAAGTATATATAAGATTATAATATATTATTATTATTATATTATAAAAGAACTTTTTTTATATTATAGCTAAATAAATCTATTTCTATAATTATTATATACTTAGAATAAAATAAAATTAGAATTAGATCCAAGAAAAATATATTCTATAATTTATTAAAGATTATCTAATAATCTAATATTTATCTAAAGATTATATTTTTTATATTAATTAATTTAAGAGCTGTACTATCTCTAAGAAGTTTTTAATAAATTATTTATAAAAATTAATAAAATTTAGAAATCTTTATACAGCTTTTAAAATTATTAAGAATTTTTATTTTTAGATAATCTAGACTTTTATTAAATCTAGTTAAATCTCTTTTCTTTATTTATATAAGAAATTTAAGATATTTAGCTTTTTGTTTTAAATTATATTTTTTAACATCTAGATATAATCTTATTTTATTTAATTTAATAAAAATTTATATATATATCTTTAATATTTCTTTAAAGAGCTGCTTACATAAATAAATATACTATTTATATAAATTAAGTAAAACTTATCTAGATATTTTTTAAGAATTTAATTAATAAACTTTTAAAGAATAATTAAAATATTAGTAAAATTAAAAAGATTTAATTATATAGTTTATATCTTATATAAAAGATTATTATACATTCTTAATTCTTGATAATTCATATACAATAAAAAATAAAAAAATATTAATCTTAATAAATTATTTAACTTATCTAATCTAATTAAATATTTTATAAATAAGAGGTAAAGAATATTAAGTTTTTTCAATAATTATAATTGATATATAATAATTTATATAGAAATAAAGTTCTTTTTCTCAATTGTATATAAAAAGAATAAATATTATAATAAATAAATAACTAATTCTAATAAAATTCTTGTTTAATAATTTTATTAGTATTTGTAACAATATTAATAATTTATTATAAAATATATTATATAAAGAAATTTATAATATTCAAAAACTTTATCTATTTATTTATATTAGCTTAATTCCATAATTTTCATATTTAATATAATAAGATAATAGTTTATTTATAAATAAAAATTTAAAAAATTAAAATAGATTATAATAATATCTAAGCAGTTTTATTTAAGAATTAATAAATAAGTTTAGATTGAATATTTTAAAATTCTTAATTTTTATATATTAATATTATTATATATATATATTTATAATAGCAGCAGGAATCTAGATAATTTTTATTTTTAGTTTCTTTTTTAAATCTGATTATATAGTTCTAGTTTTTATTATATAAAAATATAATTACTTTTATTTTAGCTCTAATTATATATTAAATTTGTTTATTTAAAATAGTTCTAGAATAAGATTATATTTAAATAAATTTATATAATATATATTAAATATTCTATTTATTTAATACTTATTTTCAATTAAAAAGTAATCTTTATTATTAATAATTTCTTTTATTATATGAATATTTTAATAATTACTTTATAGCTTAAACAGCTGCTGTTTATTAATATTTATATTACAATATTATAATTTAGTAGTACTTATATTTTAAAAAACCTATTTGAATATATTTTCTTAAAATATTTTTAATAATAAATAATTATATGAAAATAATATAAAAAAAGAAAGATAGTTTATTAAAATATATAATAAATATTTTTTAAATAATTAAAAAATATATAATAAATATTTTTTAAATAATTAAAAAATATATATTCTATTTAAAATTAGAATTATATTAATAAACTCTTTTTATATAAATTTATAAAATTATAAAATTTATTAATATTATTTTCTTTTATAAAATATATTTTATAAAATATAAGATTAATATTCAAGATCTTAATCTTTTTTAAGATTATAAAACTTAATAAAATTTAATATATCTGATATTTTAATATATAATTACTCTTTGGATATTAATTCATTAATTTATTATAATATAAAGATAAGATAATCTTATATAGATATTTCTTATCTATATTAAATATAAATAATATAAATATTTTTTTTAATTATATATCTATTTTTATAATTTTATTTTAGCTCTTTCCAGCTTTTAAGATTTACTTATAAATAAAATATTTAATATATATAATATTCTTTTTAAATATTTAAAAAGTATCAGTAAACTTCTTTAAAATAAAAAGATTTTTTAAAAATAATCTTTTTTAAAAATATTTAAAAAAGTATAAGAAAAGCTTTATACTTATTATTTTAAGATTTATTATAATTAAAAATATATTTATATTATAATTATTAATTTTTTTATAATTAAAATTTTAGATTTTCAGCTCCGCTGACTAAACTAATAAAAATAAAAATTAAAAATATAAATATTAAAATATTTGAAAAAAATTATATAAGTTTTATTCTATTTAATATTCTTTATTTTATATAATTTATATTATTAATATATTATTAAATTTATGAGATTAATTTATTTATATAAGAAAATATTCTTTTTAAATTTAGAATATTTCGTGATTTTTTAAATTAGTAAGATTAATGAATATTTATAAAAAGATATATATATTATTTTTATAATCTATAATTTTATTTAAATATAAGATTCTTATAAGAGTGTGTATTAAGATAGTGTAAAGAAAGTATATTTATTATAAAGTTAAGATAATATCTATATTATTTAAAATATTATTATTAGTCTTTTATCTAGCTTTTTTTATAAATAAATATATTTATAAAAACTCTATAAATTATATATTATATTAATATAATTATTTTATAAGAAACTGTCTCTATAATATAAATATTCTTATAATATAATATATTATAAATATTATAAAAATTATTATTTTTATAATTATCTTTCTTTCTAAAATCTTAATTTTTAAAATTATTATTTATAAAAAATTAAATATTATTAAAATTTCTGCTGTAAAATTGTCTTTATAAAAAAATTAATTAAAAAAAATAGTTTTTTTTTAATAATATTTATTTTATAAAAGTCTGCTGTAATAATTATTTTATATAATTATAAATATATTATTTTTTATTATATTTTAACTTTCTGTAATTATAATCAGATAGAATATATTATATATAATAAATATAACAAATATTTTTATAATTCTAGCTAAGTAGTAAATATTATATAATATTCTTAATTTAGATATAAATTAAAACTCAGGACTTAGAGCTCAGGGCTCTAAGAGAGAATATTTTTATCAAATTCTCTCTTTTCTTTTTCTTTTTTTTAACTCTTTTTATTCTGCGGTCTTTCTCTCTAATTATTATTACTATTATTATAAGTAAGTGCTTTTTTAAAGAACCCTTGCAGTTATTTATAATTATAATTATATATATTCTTATAATTATTTATAATTACAGTTATCTATATTCTTATGACTGTTTATACTCTCGCGGCTGTTTTATACTCTTGCGGCTGTGTATATTCTTATAATTATTATACTCTTGCAGATCTGGAATATCTATATTATATTATAAGATATAATACTTTAAAATCTTATACTAGTCTATAGATATTTATTACTTTATAAGTCTAAGATATATAATTTAATTTAAAAATTATAACTAATTATTTTAGTATTTTTCTTTTTATATTATATATTTTTTATTTTTTTTATAAAGAAAGTATTATATTTATTACTAGATTTTTATTTTTATTTTTATTTTTTATTTTTTCTTTTTTGTCTTATAAATCTTCGCAGTAAGTACTGTCTTAGAGAGATTTATTTTATATTTTATAATTAATATAAAGCTGAATTAGTCTGTTTTGAATTATTTTTTTTATTATTATTATTATTATTAATATTATTATTATTATTATTATTTTTATAATCTTTTTTTTATAATAGATATTTAGTTTCTTTATAAAGTATAAGAAACTAATTTATATATAATTTATTATTTTCTTAATTAAGACTTTTAGAATAATCTGATTTTTTATAATTCTATTTTTTATATCTTTTTTTAAATCTATTATTATAATATTATTATTATTTTAAATAATATTTTTATTATTTCTGTGACTTATAGACTATAGATAAATAGATTATTTTTTTTAAAAGAAAATATTTAGATTTATTTAAAACTTAATTTATTTTATAGAATATTAGAATTATAAACTAGATTTTAATTTTTAATTTAATTTATAAATCTATTTATAATAAACTAGATTTTAATTTAATCTATAAATCTATTTATAATAAACTAATTTATTAATATCTTTATAAATATATTAATAATTTTATTAGATTTTCTTTTTTAAATAAAGTTATAGTCTCTGTCTAATTAAAAAAGATATTAGATTATATAATTAATATTAAGATCTATATTACTTATTAAATATAATAAATATTATCAACTAAAGATTTAGATTTAATTTTATAAAATCTTTTTTATAATTAAAACTAACCGGCTTTTCCTTTCTGATTAAATATATAATATATATTATAATCTCTTAGACTTAAGAATAATTATAATATATATTAATAATAATTATAAATAGGGATATAATTATTATATTTAGATTAATTATAAAATCTATTTTTTATAAATAAAATAATCAA